>NW_026947966.1:0-67000 GCF_034190915.1 Cavia porcellus
TCACTCCTACTAGTGAATCTAATGTAACACACACCCATACAATGCGCACCACCCCGTGATGTTTTACTCACTCCTACTAGTGAATCTAATGTAACACACACCCATACAATGGGCACCACCCCGTGATTTTTTTCTCACTCCTACTAGTGAATGTAATGTAACACACACCCATACAAGGCGCACCACCCCGTGATGTTTTTCTCACTCCTACTAGTCAATCTAATGTAACACACACCCATACAAGGCGCACTACCCCGTGATGATTTTCTCACTCCTACTAGTGAATGTAATGTAACACACACCCATACAATGCGCACCACCCCGTGATGTTTTTCTCAATCCTACTAGTGAATCTAATGTAACACACACCCATACAATGCACACCACCCCGTGATGTATTTCTCACTCCTACTAGTGAATCTAATGTAACACACACCCATACAATGCGCACCACCCCGTGATGTTTTTCTCACTCCTACTAGTGAATGTAATGTAACACACACACATACAATGCGCACCACCCCGTGATGTTTTTCTCACTCCTACTAGTGAATCTAATGTAACACACACCCATACAATGCGCACCACCCCGTGATGGTTTTCTCACTCCCACTAGTGAATCTAATGTAACACACACCCATACAAGGCGCACCACCCCGTGATGTTTTTCTCACTCCTACTAGTGAATCTAATGTAACACACACCCATACAATGCGCACCACCCCGTGATGTTTTTCTCACTCCTACTAGTGAATGTAATGAAACACACACCCATACAATGCGCACCACCCCGTGATGTTTTTCTCACTCCTTCTAGTGAATGTAATGTAACACACACCCATACAATGCGCACCACCCCGTGATGTTTTTCTCACTCCTACTAGTGAATGTAATGTAACACACACCCATACAATGCGCACCACCCCGTGATGTTTTTCTCACTCCTACTAGTGAATCTAATGTAACACACACCCATACAATGCGCACCACCCCGTGATGTTTTTCTCACTCCTACTAGTGAATCTAATGTAACACACACCCATTCAATGTGCACCACCCCGTGATGTTTTTCTCACTCCTACTAGTGAATGTAATGTAACACACACCCATACAAGGCGCACCACCACGTGATGTTTTTCTCACTCCTACTAGTGAATCTAATGTAACACACACCCATAAAAGGCGCACCACCCCGTGATGATTTTCTCACTCCTACTAGTGAATGTAATGTACCACACACCCATACAATGCGCACCACCCCGTGATGTTTTTCTCACTCCTACTAGTGAATGTAATGTAACACACACCCACACAATGCGCACCACCCCGTGATGTTTTTCTCACTCCTACTAGTGAATGTAATGTAACACACACCCACACAATGCGCACCACCCCGTGATGATTTTCTCACTCCTACTAGTGAAAGTAATGTAACACACACACACACAATGCGCACCACCCCGTGATGTTTTTCTCACTCCTACTAGTGAATGTAATGTAACACACACCCATACAATGCGCACCACCCCGTGATGTTTTTCTCACTCCTACTAGTGAATGTAATGTAACACACACCCATACAATGTGCACCACCCCGTGATGTTTTTCTCACTCCTACTTGAGAATGTAATGTACCACACACCCATACAATGTGCACCACCCCGTGATGTTTTTGTCACTCCTACTGGTGAATCTAATGTAACACACACTCATACAATGCGCACCACCCCGTGATGTTTTTCTCACTCCTACTAGTGAATCTAATGTAACACACACCCATACAATGCGCACCACCCCGTGATGTTTTTCTCACTCCTACTAGTGAATCTAATGTAACACACACCCATACAATGCGCACCACCCCGTGATGTTTTTCTCACTCCCACTAGTGAATCTAATGTAACACACACGCATACAAGGCGCACCACCCCGTGATGTTTTTCTCACTCTCACTAGTGAATCTAATGCAACACACACCCATACAAGGCGCACCACCCCGTGATGTTTTTCTCACTCCCACTAGTGAATCTAATGTAACACACACCCATACAAGGCGCACCACCCCGTGATGTTTTTCTCACTCCTACTAGTGAATCTAATGTAACACACACCCATACAAGGCGCACCACCCCGTGATGTTTTTCTCACTCCTACTAGTGAATGTAATGTAACACACACCCATACAAGGCGCACCACCCCGTGATGTTTTTCTCACTCCTACTAGTGAATGTAATGTAGCACACACCCATACAAGGCGCACCACCCCGTGATGTTTTTCTCACTCCTACTAGTGAATGTAATGTAACACACACCCATACAAGGCGCACCACCCCGTGATGTTTTTCTCACTCCTATTAGTGAATCTAATGTAACACACACCCATACAATGCGCACCACCCCGTGATGTTTTTCTCACTCCTACTAGTGAATCTAATGTAACACACACCCATACAATGCGCACCACCCCGTGATGTTTTTGTCACTCCTACTGGTGAATCTAATGTAACACACACTCATACAATGCGCACCACCCCGTGATGTTTTTCTCACTCCTACTAGTGAATCTAATGTAACACACACCCATACAATGCGCACCACCCCGTGATGTTTTTCTCACTCCTACTAGTGAATCTAATGTAACACACACCCATACAATGCGCACCACCCCGTGATGTTTTTCTCACTCCCACTAGTGAATCTAATGTAACACACACCCATACAAGGCGCACCACCCCGTGATGTTTTTCTCACTCTCACTAGTGAATCTAATGCAACACACACCCATACAAGGCGCACCACCCCGTGATGTTTTTCTCACTCCCACTAGTGAATCTAATGTAACACACACCCATACAAGGCGCACCACCCCGTGATGTTTTTCTCACTCCTACTAGTGAATCTAATGTAACACACACCCATACAAGGCGCACCACCCCGTGATGTTTTTCTCACTCCTACTAGTGAATGTAATGTAACACACACCCATACAAGGCGCACCACCCCGTGATGTTTTTCTCACTCCTACTAGTGAATGTAATGTAACACACACCCATACAATGCGCACCACCCCGTGATGTTTTTGTCACTCCTACTGGTGAATCTAATGTAACACACACTCATACAATGCGCACCACCCCGTGATGTTTTTCTCACTCCTACTAGTGAATCTAATGTAACACACACCCATACAATGCGCACCACCCCGTGATGTTTTTCTCACTCCTACTAGTGAATCTAATGTAACACACACCCATACAATGCGCACCACCCCGTGATGTTTTTCTCACTCCCACTAGTGAATCTAATGTAACACACACCCATACAAGGCGCACCACCCCGTGATGTTTTTCTCACTCTCACTAGTGAATCTAATGCAACACACACCCATACAAGGCGCACCACCCCGTGATGTTTTTCTCACTCCCACTAGTGAATCTAATGTAACACACACCCATACAAGGCGCACCACCCCGTGATGTTTTTCTCACTCCTACTAGTGAATCTAATGTAACACACACCCATACAAGGCGCACCACCCCGTGATGTTTTTCTCACTCCTACTAGTGAATGTAATGTAACACACACCCATACAAGGCGCACCACCTCGTGATGTTTTTCTCACTCCTACTAGTGAATGTAATGTAGCACACACCCATACAAGGCGCACCACCCCGTGATGTTTTTCTCACTCCTACTAGTGAATGTAATGTAACACACACCCATACAAGGCGCACCACCCCGTGATGTTTTTCTCACTCCTATTAGTGAATCTAATGTAACACACACTCATACAATGCGCACCACCCCGTGATGTTTTTCTCACTCCTACTAGTGAATCTAATGTAACACACACCCATACAATGCGCACCACCCCGTGATGTTTTTCTCACTCCTACTAGTGAATCTAATGTAACACACACCCATACAATACGCACCACCCCGTGATGTTTTTCTCACTCCCACTAGTGAATCTAATGTAACACACACCCATACAAGGCGCACCACCCCGTGATGTTTTTCTCACTCCCACTAGTGAATCTAATGTAACACACAACCATACAAGGCGCACCACCCCGTGATGTTTTTCTCACTCCCACTAGTGAATCTAATGTAACACACACCCATACAAGGCGCACCACCCCGTGATGTTTTTCTCACTCCCACTAGTGAATCTAATGTAACACACACCCATACAAGGCGCACCACTCCGTGATGTTTTTCTCACTCCTACTAGTGAATCTAATGTAACACACACCCATACAAGGCGCACCACCCCGTGATGTTTTTCTCACTCCTACTAGTGAATGTAATGTAACACACACCCATACAAGGCGCACCACCCCGTGATGTTTTTCTCACTCCTATTAGTGAATCTAATGTAACACACACTCATACAATGCGCACCACCCCGTGATGTTTTTCTCACTCCTACTAGTGAATCTAATGTAACACACACCCATACAATGCGCACCACCCCGTGATGTTTTTCTCACTCCTACTAGTGAATCTAATGTAACACACACCCATACAATACGCACCACCCCGTGATGTTTTTCTCACTCCCACTAGTGAATCTAATGTAACACACACCCATACAAGGCGCACCACCCCGTGATGTTTTTCTCACTCCCACTAGTGAATCTAATGTAACACACAACCATACAAGGCGCACCACCCCGTGATGTTTTTCTCACTCCCACTAGTGAATCTAATGTAACACACACCCATACAAGGCGCACCACCCCGTGATGTTTTTCTCACTCCCACTAGTGAATCTAATGTAACACACACCCATACAAGGCGCACCACTCCGTGATGTTTTTCTCACTCCTACTAGTGAATCTAATGTAACACACACCCATACAATGCGCACCACCCCGTGATGTTTTTCTCACTCCTACTAGTGAATGTAATGTAACACACACCCATACAAGGTGCACCACCCCGTGATGTATTTGTCACTCCTACTAGTGAATGTAATGTAACACACACCCATACAAGGCACACCACCCCGTGATATTTTTCTCACTGCTACTAGTGAATCTAATGTAACACACACCCATACAAGGCGCACCACCCCGTGATGTTTTTCTCACTGCTACTAGTGAAACTAATGTAACACACACTCATACAAGGCGCACCACCCCGTGATGTTTTTCTCACTCCTACTAGTGAATCTAATGTAACACACACCCATACAATGCGCACCACCCCGTGATGTTTTTCTCACTCCTACTAGTGAATCTAATGTAACACACACCCATACAATACGCACCACCCCGTGATGTTTTTCTCACTCCCACTAGTGAATCTAATGTAACACACACCCATACAAGGCGCACCACCCCGTGATGTTTTTCTCACTCCCACTAGTGAATCTAATGTAACACACAACCATACAAGGCGCACCACCCCGTGATGTTTTTCTCACTCCCACTAGTGAATCTAATGTAACACACACCCATACAAGGCGCACCACCCCGTGATGTTTTTCTCACTCCCACTAGTGAATCTAATGTAACACACACCCATACAAGGCGCACCACTCCGTGATGTTTTTCTCACTCCTACTAGTGAATCTAATGTAACACACACCCATACAATGCGCACCACCCCGTGATATTTTTCTCACTCCTACTAGTGAATGTAATGTAACACACACCCATACAAGGTGCACCACCCCGTGATGTATTTGTCACTCCTACTAGTGAATGTAATGTAACACACACCCATACAAGGCACACCACCCCGTGATATTTTTCTCACTGCTACTAGTGAATCTAATGTAACACACACCCATACAAGGCGCACCACCCCGTGATGTTTTTCTCACTGCTACTAGTGAAACTAATGTAACACACACCCATACAAGGCGCACCACCCCGTGATGTTTTTCTCACTGCTACTAGTGAATCTAATGTAACACACTCCCATACAAGGCGCACTACCCCATGATGTTTTTCTCACTCCTACTAGTGAATCTAATGTAACACACACCCATACAAGGCGCACCACCCCGTGATGTTTTTCTCACTCCTACTAGTGAATCTAATGTAACACACACCCATACAATGGGCACCACCCCGTGATGTTTTTCTCACTCCTACTAGTGAAACTAATGTAACACACACCCATACAATGCGCACCACCCCGTGATGATTTTCTCACTCCTACTAGTGAATGTAATGTAAAACACACCCATACAATGCGCACCACCCCGTGATGTTTTTCTCACTCCTACTAGTGAATCTAATATAACACACACCCATACAATGCGCACCACCCCGTGATGTTTTTCTCACTCCTGCTAGTGAATCTAATGTAACACACACCCATACAAGGCGCACCACCCCGTGATGTTTTTCTCACTCCTGCTAGTGAATGTAATGTAACACACACCCATACAAGGCGCACCCCCCGTGATGTTTTTGTCACTCCTGCTAGTGAATGTAATGTAACACTCACCCATACAAGGCGCACCAACCCGTGATGTTTTTCTCACTCCTACTAGTGAATGTAATGTAACACACACCCATACAAGGCGCACCACCCCGTGATGTTTTTCTCACTCCTACTAGTGAATGTAATGTAACACACACCCATACAAGGCGCACCACCCCGTGATGTTTTTCTCAATCCTACTAGTGAATGTAATGTAACACACACCCATACAAGGCGCACAACCCCGTGATGTTTTTCTCACACCTACTAGTGAATCTAATGTAACACACACCCATACAAGGCGCACCACACCGTGATGTTTTTCTCACTCCTACTAGTGAATCTAATGTAACACACACCCATACAAGGCGCACCCCCCCGTGATGTTTTTCTCATTCCTACTAGTGAATCTAATGTAACACACACCCATACAAGGCGCACCACCCCGTGATGTTTATCTCACTCCTACTAGTGAATGTAATGTAACACACACCCATACAAGGCGCACCACCCCATGATGTTTTTCTCACTCCTACTAGTGAATCTAATGTAACACACACCCATACAATGCGCACCACCCCGTGATGTTTTTCTCACTGCTACTAGTGAATGTAATGTAACACACACCCATACAATGCGCACCACCCCGTGATGTTTTTCTCACTGCTACTAGTGAATCTAATGTAACACACACCCATACAATGCGCACCACCCCGTGATGTTTTTCTCACTCCTACTAGTGAATCTAATGTAACACACACCCATACAATGCGCACCACCCCGTGATGTTTTTCTCACTCCTACTAGTGAATGTAACGTAACACACACCCATACAATGCGCACCACCCCGTGATGTTTTTCTCACTCCTACTAGTGAATGTAACGTAACACTCACCCATACAATGCGCACCACCCCGTGATGTTTTTCTCACTCCTACTAGTGAATGTAACGTAACACACACCCATACAATGCGCACCACCCCGTGATGTTTTTCTCACTCCTACTAGTGAATGTAATGTAACACACACCCATACAATGCGCACCACACCGTGATGTTTTTCTCACTCCTACTAGTGAATGTAATGTAACACACACCCATACAATGCGCACCACACCGTGATGTTTTTCTCACTCCTACGAGTGAATGTAACGTAGCACACACACATACAATGCGCACCACCCCGTGATGATTTTCTCACTCCTACTAGTGAAAGTAATGTAACACACACCCATAAAATGCGCACCACCCCGTGATGTTTTTCTCACTCCTACTAGTGAATGTAATGTAACACACACCCATACAATGCGCACCACCCCGTGATGTTTTTCTCACTCCTACTAGTGAATGTAATGTAACACACACCCATACAATGCGCACCACCCCGTGATGTTTTTCTCACTCCTACTAGTGAATGTAATGTAACACACACCCATACAATGCGCACCACCCCGTGATGTTTTTCTCACTCCTACTAGTGAATGTAATGTAACACACAGCCATACAATGCGCACCACCCCGTGATGTTTTTCTCACTCCTACTAGTGAATGTAATGTAACACACACCCGTACAATGCGCACCACCCCGTGATGTTTTTCTCACTCCTACTAGTGAATGTAATGTAACACACACCCATACAATGCGCACCACCCCGTGATGTTTTTCTCACTCCTACTAGTGAATGTAATGTAACACACACCCATACAATGCGCACCACCCCTTGATGTTTTTCTCACTGCTACTAGTGAATCTAATGTGACACACACCCATACAATGCGCACCACCCCGTGATGTTTTTCTCACTCCTAGTAGTGAATCTAATGTAACGCACACCCATACAATGCGCACCACCCCGTGATGTTTTTCTCAATCCTACTAGTGAATGTAATGTAACACACACCCATACAAGGCGCACAACCCCGTGATGTTTTTCTCACACCTACTAGTGAATCTAATGTAACACACACCCATACAAGGCGCACCACACCGTGATGTTTTTCTCACTCCTACTAGTGAATCTAATGTAACACACACCCATACAAGGCGCACCCCCCCGTGATGTTTTTCTCATTCCTACTAGTGAATCTAATGTAACACACACCCATACAAGGCGCACCACCCCGTGATGTTTATCTCACTCCTACTAGTGAATGTAATGTAACACACACCCATACAAGGCGCACCACCCCATGATGTTTTTCTCACTCCTACTAGTGAATCTAATGTAACACACACCCATACAATGCGCACCACCCCGTGATGTTTTTCTCACTGCTACTAGTGAATGTAATGTAACACACACCCATACAATGCGCACCACCCCGTGATGTTTTTCTCACTGCTACTAGTGAATCTAATGTAACACACACCCATACAATGCGCACCACCCCGTGATGTTTTTCTCACTCCTACTAGTGAATCTAATGTAACACACACCCATACAATGCGCACCACCCCGTGATGTTTTTCTCACTCCTACTAGTGAATGTAACGTAACACACACCCATACAATGCGCACCACCCCGTGATGTTTTTCTCACTCCTACTAGTGAATGTAACGTAACACTCACCCATACAATGCGCACCACCCCGTGATGTTTTTCTCACTCCTACTAGTGAATGTAACGTAACACACACCCATACAATGCGCACCACCCCGTGATGTTTTTCTCACTCCTACTAGTGAATGTAATGTAACACACACCCATACAATGCGCACCACACCGTGATGTTTTTCTCACTCCTACTAGTGAATGTAATGTAACACACACCCATACAATGCGCACCACACCGTGATGTTTTTCTCACTCCTACGAGTGAATGTAACGTAGCACACACACATACAATGCGCACCACCCCGTGATGATTTTCTCACTCCTACTAGTGAAAGTAATGTAACACACACCCATAAAATGCGCACCACCCCGTGATGTTTTTCTCACTCCTACTAGTGAATGTAATGTAACACACACCCATACAATGCGCACCACCCCGTGATGTTTTTCTCACTCCTACTAGTGAATGTAATGTAACACACACCCATACAATGCGCACCACCCCGTGATGTTTTTCTCACTCCTACTAGTGAATGTAATGTAACACACACCCATACAATGCGCACCACCCCGTGATGTTTTTCTCACTCCTACTAGTGAATGTAATGTAACACACAGCCATACAATGCGCACCACCCCGTGATGTTTTTCTCACTCCTACTAGTGAATGTAATGTAACACACACCCGTACAATGCGCACCACCCCGTGATGTTTTTCTCACTCCTACTAGTGAATGTAATGTAACACACACCCATACAATGCGCACCACCCCGTGATGTTTTTCTCACTCCTACTAGTGAATGTAATGTAACACACACCCATACAATGCGCACCACCCCTTGATGTTTTTCTCACTGCTACTAGTGAATCTAATGTGACACACACCCATACAATGCGCACCACCCCGTGATGTTTTTCTCACTCGTAGTAGTGAATCTAATGTAACGCACACCCATACAATGCGCACCACCCCGTGATGTTTTTCTCACTCCTACTAGTGAATCTAATGTAACACACACCCATACAATGCGCACCACCCCGTGATGTTTTTCTCAATCCTACTAGTGAATCTAATGTAACACACACCCATACAATGCGCACCACCCCGTGATGTTTTTCTCACTCCCACTAGTGAATCTAATGTAACACACACCCATACAAGCCGCACCACCCCGTGATGTTTTTCTCACTCCAACTAGTGAATCTCATGTAACACAAACCCATACAATGCGCACCACCCCGTGATGTTTTTCTCACTCCTACTAGTGAATGTAATGTAACACACACCCATACAATGCGCACCACCCCGTGATGTTTTTCTCACTCCTACTAGTGAATGTAATGAAACACACACCCATACAATGCGCACCACCCCGTGATGTTTTTCTCACTCCCACTAGTGAATCTAATGTAACACACACCCATACAATGCGCACCACCCCGTGATGTTTTTCTCACTCCTACTTGTGAATGTAATGTAACACACACCCATACAATGCGCACCACCCCGTGATGTTTTTCTCACTCCTACTAGTGAATGTAATGCAACACACACCCATACAATGCGCACCACCCCGTGATGTTTTTCTCACTCCTACTAGTGAATCTAATGTAACACACACCCATACAATGCGCACCACCCCGTGATGTTTTTCTCACTCCTACTAGTGAATCTAATGTAACACACACCCATACAATGCGCACCACCCCGTGATGTTTTTCTCACTCCTACTAGTGAATCTAATGTAACACACACCCATACAATGCGCACCACCCCGTGATGTTTTTCTCACTCCTACTAGTGAATCTAATGTAACACACACCCATACAATGCGCACCACCCCGTGATGTTTTTCTCACTCCTACTAGTGAATCTAATGTAACACACCCATACAATGCGCACCACCCCGTGATGTTTTTCTCACTCCTACTAGTGAATCTAATGTAACACACCCATACAATGGGCACCACCCCGTGATGTTTTTCTCACTCCTACTAGTGAATCTAATGTAACACACACCCATACAAGGCGCACCACCCCGTGATGTTTATCTCACTCCTACTAGTGAATGTAATGTAACACACACCCATACAAGGCGCACCACCCCGTGATGTTTTTCTCACTCCTACTAGTGAATCTAATGTAACACACACCCATACAATGCGCACCACCCCGTGATGTTTTTCTCACTGCTACTAGTGAATGTAATGTAACACACACCCATACAATGCGCACCACCACGTGATGTTTTTCTCACTGCTACTAGTGAATCTAATGTAACACACACCCATACAATGCGCACCACCCCGTGATGTTTTTCTCACTCCTACTAGTGAATCTAATGTAACACACACCCATACAATGCGCACCACCCCGTGATGTTTTTCTCACTCCTACTAGTGAATGTAACGTAACACACACCCATACAATGCGCACCACCCTGTGATGTTTTTCTCACTCCTACTAGGGAATGTAACGTAACACACACCCATACAATGCGCACCACCCCGTGATGTTTTTCTCACTCCTACTAGTGAATCTAATGTAACACACACCCATACAATGGGCACCACCACGTGATGTTTTTCTCACTCCTACTAGTGAATGTAATGTAACACACACCCATACAAGGCGCACCACCCCGTGATGTTTTTCTCACTCCTACTAGTGAATCTAATGTAACACACACCCATACAAGGCGCACCACCCCGTGATGTTTATCTCACTCCTACTAGTGAATGTAATGTAACACACACCCATACAAGGCGCACCACCCCGTGATGTTTTTCTCACTCCTACTAGTGAATCTAATGTAACACACACCCATACAATGTGCACCACCCCGTGATGTTTTTCTCACTCCTACTAGTGAATCTAATGTAACACACACCCATACAAGGCGCACCACCCCGTGATGTTTATCTCACTCCTACTAGTGAATGTAATGTAACACACACCCATACAAGGCGCACCACCCCGTGATGTTTTTCTCACTCCTACTAGTGAATCTAATGTAACACACACCCATACAATGCGCACCACCCCGTGATGTTTTTCTCACTCCTACTAGTGAATCTAATGTAACACACCCATACAATGCGCACCACCCCGTGATGTTTTTCTCACTCCTACTAGTGAATCTAATGTAACACACACCCATACAATGCGCACCACCCCGTGATGTTTTTCTCACTCCTACTAGTGAATGTAATGTAACACACACCCATACAATGCGCACCACCCCGTGATGTTTTTCTCACTCCTACTAGTGAATGTAATGAAACACACACCCATACAATGCGCACCACCCTGTGATGTTTTTCTCACTCCCACTAGTGAATCTAATGTAACACACACCCATACAATGCGCACCACCCCGTGATGTTTTTCTCACTCCTACTTGTGAATGTAATGTAACACACACCCATACAATGCGCACCACCCCGTTATGTTTTTCTCACTCCTACTAGTGAATGTAATGCAACACACACCCATACAATGCGCACCACCACGTGATGTTTTTCTCACTGCTACTAGTGAATCTAATGTAACACACACCCATACAATGCGCACCACCCCGTGATGTTTTTCTCACTCCTACTAGTGAATCTAATGTAACACACACCCATACAATGCGCACCACCCCGTGATGTTTTTCTCACTCCTACTAGTGAATGTAACGTAACACACACCCATACAATGCGCACCACCCTGTGATGTTTTTCTCACTCCTACTAGTGAATGTAACGTAACACACACCCATACAATGCGCACCACCCCGTGATGTTTTTCTCACTCCTACTAGTGAATCTAATGTAACACACACCCATACAATGGGCACCACCACGTGATGTTTTTCTCACTCCTACTAGTGAATGTAATGTAACACACACCCATACAAGGCGCACCACCCCGTGATGTTTTTCTCACTCCTACTAGTGAATCTAATGTAACACACACCCATACAAGGCGCACCACCCCGTGATGTTTATCTCACTCCTACTAGTGAATGTAATGTAACACACACCCATACAAGGCGCACCACCCCGTGATGTTTTTCTCACTCCTACTAGTGAATCTAATGTAACACACACCCATACAATGCGCACCACCCCGTGATGTTTTTCTTACTCCTACTAGTGAATCTAATGTAACACACCCATACAATGCGCACCACCCCGTGATGTTTTTCTCACTCCTACTAGTGAATCTAATGTAACACACCCATACAATGGGCACCACCCCGTGATGTTTTTCTCACTCCTACTAGTGAATCTAATGTAACACACACCCATACAAGGCGCACCACCCCGTGATGTTTATCTCACTCCTACTAGTGAATGTAATGTAACACACACCCATACAAGGCGCACCACCCCGTGATGTTTTTCTCACTCCTACTAGTGAATCTAATGTAACACACACCCATACAATGCGCACCACCCCGTGATGTTTTTCTCACTGCTACTAGTGAATGTAATGTAACACACACCCATACAATGCGCACCACCACGTGATGTTTTTCTCACTGCTACTAGTGAATCTAATGTAACACACACCCATACAATGCGCACCACCCCGTGATGTTTTTCTCACTCCTACTAGTGAATCTAATGTAACACACACCCATACAATGCGCACCACCCCGTGATGTTTTTCTCACTCCTACTAGTGAATGTAACGTAACACACACCCATACAATGCGCACCACCCTGTGATGTTTTTCTCACTCCTACTAGTGAATGTAACGTACCACACACCCATACAATGCGCACCACCCCGTGATGTTTTTCTCACTCCTACTAGTGAATCTAATGTAACACACACCCGTACAATGGGCACCACCACGTGATGTTTTTCTCACTCCTACTAGTGAATGTAATGTAACACACACCCATACAAGGCGCACCACCCCGTGATGTTTTTCTCACTCCTACTAGTGAATCTAATGTAACACACACCCATACAAGGCGCACCACCCCGTGATGTTTATCTCACTCCTACTAGTGAATGTAATGTAACACACACCCATACAAGGCGCACCACCCCGTGATGTTTTTCTCACTCCTACTAGTGAATCTAATGTAACACACACCCATACAATGCGCACCACCCCGTGATGTTTTTCTCACTGCTACTAGTGAATGTAATGTAACACACACCCATACAATGCGCACCACCCCGTGATGTTTTTCTCACTGCTACTAGTGAATCTAATGTAACACACACCCATAAAATGCGCACCACCCTGTGATGTTTTTCTCACTCCTACTAGTGAATGTAACGTAACACACACCCATACAATGCGCACCACCCCGTGATGTTTTTCTCACTCCTACTAGTGAATCTAATGTAACACACACCCATACAATGGGCACCACCCCGTGATGTTTTTCTCACTCCTACTAGTGAATGTAATGTAACACACACCCATACAAGGCGCACCACCCCGTGATGTTTTTCTCACTCCTACTAGTGAATCTAATGTAACACACACCCATACAAGGCGCACCACCCCGTGATGTTTATCTCACTCCTACTAGTGAATGTAATGTAACACACACCCATACAAGGCGCACCACCCCGTGATGTTTTTCTCACTCCTACTAGTGAATCTAATGTAACACACACCCATACAATGCGCACCACCCCGTGATGTTTTTCTCACTGCTACTAGTGAATGTAATGTAACACACACCCATACAATGCGCACCACCCCGTGATGTTTTTCTCACTGCTACTAGTGAATCTAATGTAACACACACCCATACAATGCGCACCACCCTGTGATGTTTTTCTCACTCCTACTAGTGAATCTAATGTAACACACACCCATACAATGCGCACCACCCCGTGATGTTTTTCTCACTCCTAATAGTGAATGTAACGTAACAAACACCCATACAATGCGCACCACGCCGTGATGTTTTTCTCACTCCTACTAGTGAATGTAACGTAACACACACCCATACAATGCGCACCACCCCGTGATGTTTTTCTCACTCCTACTAGTGAATGTAACGTAACACACACCCATACAATGCGCACCACACCGTGATGTTTTTCTCATTCATACGAGTGAATGTAACGTAACACACACCCATACAATGCGCACCACACCGTGATGTTTTTCTCACTCCTACTAGTGAATGTAATGTAACACACACCCATACAATGCGCACAACCCCGTAATGTTTTTCTCACTCCTCTAGTGGATCTAATGTAACACACACCCATACAATGCGCACCACCCCGTGATGTTTTTCTCACTCGCACTAGTGAATCTAATGTAACACACACCCATACAAGGCGCACCACCCCGTGATGTTTTTCTCACTCCTACTAGTGAATCTAATGTAACACACACCCATACAATGCGCACCACCCCAGGATGTTTTTCTCACTTCTACTATTGAATGTAATGTAACACACACCCATACAATGCGCACCACCCCGTGATGTTTTTCTCACTCCTAATAGTGAATGTAATGTAACACACACCCATACAATGCGCACCACCCCGTGATGTTTTTCTTACTCCTACTAGTGAATGTAATGTAACACACACCCATACAATGCGCACCACCCCGTGATGTTTTTCTCACTCCTACTAATGAATCTAATGTAACACACACCCATACAATGGGCACCACCCCGTGATGTTTTTCTCACTCCTACTAGTGAATCTAATGTAACACACACCCATACAATGCGCACCACCCCGTGATGTTTTTCTCACTCCTACTAGTGAATCTAATGTAACACACACCCATACAATGCGCACCACCCCGTGATGTTTTTCTCACTCCTACTATTGAATCTAATGTAACACACACCCATACAATGCGCACCACCCCGTGATGTTTTTCTCACTCCTACTAGTGAATCTAATGTAACACACACCCATACAATGCGCACCACCCCGTGATGTTTTTCTCACTCCTACTAGTGAATGTAATGTAACACACACCCATACAATGCGCACCACCCCGAGATGTTTTTCTCACTCCTACTAGTGAATCTAATGTAACACACACCCATACAATGCGCACCACCCCGTGATGTATTTCTCACTGCTACTAGTGAATCTAATGTAACACACACCCATGGAATGCGCACCACCCCGTGATGTTTTTCTCACTCCTACTAGTGTATGTAATGTAACACACACCCATACAATGCGCACCACCCCGTGATGTTTTTCTCACTGCTACTAGTGAATGTAATGTAACACACACCCATACAATGCGCACCACCCCGTGATGTTTTTCTCACTGCTACTAGTGAATCTAATGTAACACACACCCATACAATGCGCACCACCCCGTGATGTTTTTCTCACTGCTACTAGTGAATCTAATGTAACACACACCCATACAATGCGCACCATCCCGTGATGTTTTTCTCACTCCTACTAGTGAATGTAATGTAACACACACCCATACAATGCGCACCACCCCGTGATGTTTTTCTCAGTCCTACTAGTGAATGTAATGTAACACACACCCATACAATGCGCACCACCCCGTGATGTTTTTCTCACTCCTACTAGTGAATGTAATGTAACACACACCCATACAATGTGCACCACCCCATGATGTTTTTCTCACTCCTACTAGTGAATGTAATGTAACACACACCCATACAATGCGCACCACCCCGTGATGTTTTTCTCACTCCTACTAGTGAATGTAATGTAACACACACCCATACAATGCGCACCACCCCGTGATGATTTTCTCACTCCTACTAGTGAAAGTAATGTAACACACACCCATATAATGCGCACCACCCCGTGATGTTTTTCTCACTCCTACTAGTGAATCTAATGTAACACACACCCATACAATGCGCACCACCCCGTGATGTTTTTCTCACTCCTACTAGTGAATGTAACGTAACACACACCCATACAATGCGCACCACCCTGTGATGTTTTTCTCACTCCTACTAGTGAATGTAACGTAACACACACCCATACAATGCGCACCACCCCGTGATGTTTTTCTCACTCCTACTAGTGAATCTAATGTAACACACACCCGTACAATGGGCACCACCACGTGATGTTTTTCTCACTCCTACTAGTGAATGTAATGTAACACACACCCATACAATGCGCACCACCCCGTGATGTTTTTCTCACTCCTACTAGTGAATCTAATGTAACACACACCCATACAAGGCGCACCACCCCGTGATGTTTATCTCACTCCTACTAGTGAATGTAATGTAACACACACCCATACAAGGCGCACCACCCCGTGATGTTTTTCTCACTCCTACTAGTGAATCTAATGTAACACACACCCATACAATGCGCACCACCCCGTGATGTTTTTCTCACTGCTACTAGTGAATGTAATGTAACACACACCCATACAATGCGCACCACCCCGTGATGTTTTTCTCACTGCTACTAGTGAATCTAATGTAACACACACCCATAAAATGCGCACCACCCTGTGATGTTTTTCTCACTCCTACTAGTGAATGTAACGTAACACACACCCATACAATGCGCACCACCCCGTGATGTTTTTCTCACTCCTACTAGTGAATCTAATGTAACACACACCCATACAATGGGCACCACCCCGTGATGTTTTTCTCACTCCTACTAGTGAATGTAATGAAACACACACCCATACAAGGCGCACCACCCCGTGATGTTTTTCTCACTCCTACTAGTGAATCTAATGTAACACACACCCATACAAGGCGCACCACCCCGTGATGTTTATCTCACTCCTACTAGTGAATGTAATGTAACACACACCCATACAAGGCGCACCACCCCGTGATGTTTTTCTCACTCCTACTAGTGAATCTAATGTAACACACACCCATACAATGCGCACCACCCCGTGATGTTTTTCTCACTGCTACTAGTGAATGTAATGTAACACACACCCATACAATGCGCACCACCCCGTGATGTTTTTCTCACTGCTACTAGTGAATCTAATGTAACACACACCCATACAATGCGCACCACCCTGTGATGTTTTTCTCACTCCTACTAGTGAATCTAATGTAACACACACCCATACAATGCGCACCACCCCGTGATGTTTTTCTCACTCCTAATAGTGAATGTAACGTAACAAACACCCATACAATGCGCACCACCCCGTGATGTTTTTCTCACTCCTACTAGTGAATGTAACGTAACACACACCCATACAATGCGCACCACCCCGTGATGTTTTTCTCACTCCTACTAGTGAATGTAACGTAACACACACCCATACAATGCGCACCACACCGTGATGTTTTTCTCATTCATACGAGTGAATGTAACGTAACACACACCCATACAATGCGCACCACCCGTGATGATTTTCTCACTCCTACTAGTGAAAGTAATGTAACACACACCCATACAATGCGCACCACCCCGTGATGTTTTTCTCACTCCTACTAGTTAATGTAATGTAACACACACCCATACAATGCGCACCACCCCGTGATGTTTTTCTCACTCCTACTAGTGAATGTAATGTAACACACACCCATACAATGCGCACCACCCCGTGATGTTTTTCTCACTCCTACTAGTGAATGTCATGTAACACACACCCATACAATGCGCACCACCCCGTGATGTATTTCTCACTCCTACTAGTGAATGTAATGTAACACACAGCCATACAATGCGCACCACCCCGTGATGTTTTTCTCACTCCTACTAGTGAATGTAATGTAACACACACCAGTACAATGGGCACCACCCCGTGATGTTTTTCTCACTCCTACTAGTGAATGTAATGTAACACACACCCATACAATGCGCACCACCCCGTGATGTTTTTCTCACTCCTAGTATTGAATCTAATGTAACACACACCCATACAATGCGCACCACCCCGTGATGTTTTTCTCACTCCTACTAGTGAATCTAAGGTAACACACACCCATACAATGCGCACCACCCCGTGATGTTTTTCTCAATCCTACTAGTGAATCTAATGTAACACACACCCATACAATGCGCACCACCCCGTGATGTTTTTCTCACTCCCACTAGTGAATCTAATGTAACACACACCCATACGAGGCGCACCACCCCGTGATGTTTTTCTCACTCCAACTAGTGAATCTCATGTAACACAAACCCATACAATGCGCACCACCCCGTGATGTTTTTCTCACTCCTACTAGTGAATGTAATGTAACACACACCCATACAATGCGCACCACCCCGTGATGTTTTTCTCACTCCTACTAGTGAATCTAATGTAACACACACCCATACAATGCGCACCACCCCGTGATGTTTTTCTCACTCCTACTAGTGAATCTAATATAACACACACCCATACAATGCGCACCACCCCGTGATGTTTTTCTCACTCCTACTAGTGAATCTAATGTAACACACACCCATACAATGCGCACCACCCCGTGATATTTTTCTCACTCCTACTAGTGAATCTAATGTAACACACACCCATACAATGCGCACCACCCCGTGATGTTTTTCTCACTCCTACTAGTGAATCTAATGTAACACACACCCATACAATGGGCACCACCCCGTGATGTTTTTCTCACTCCTACTAGTAAATGTAATGTAACACACACCCATACAATGCGCACCACCCCGTGATGTTTTTCTCACTCCCACTAGTGAATCTAATGTAACACACACCCATACAAGGCACACCACCCCGTGATGTTTTTCTCACTCCTACTAGTGAATCTAATGTAACACACACTCATACAATGCGCACCACCCCGTGATGTTTTTCTCACTCCTACTAGTGAATCTAATGTAACACACACCCATACAATGCGCACCACCCCGTGATGTTTTTCTCACTCCTACTAGTGAATCTAATGTAACACACAACCATACAAGGCGCACCACCCCGTTATGTTTTTCTCACTCCTACTAGTGAATGTAATGTAACACACACCCATACAAGGCGCACCACCCCGTGATGTTTTTCTCACTGCTACTAGTGAATCTAATGTAACACACACCCATACAAGGCACACCACACCGTGATGTTTTTCTCACTGCTACTAGTGAAACTAATGTAACACACACCCATACAAGGCGCACCACCCCGTGATGTTTTTCTCACTGCTACTAGTGAATCTAATGTAACACACACCCATACAAGGCGCACCACCCCGTGATGTTTTTCTCACTCCCACTAGTGAATCTAATGTAACACACACCCATACAATGCGCACCACCCCGTGATGTTTTTCTCACTCCTACTAGTGAATCTAATGTAACACACACCCATACAATGCGCACCACCCCGTGATGTTTTTCTCACTCCTGCTAGTGAATCTAATGTAACACACACCCATACAAGGCGCACCACCCCGTGATGTTTTTCTCACTCCTGCTAGTGAATGTAATGTAACACACACCCATACAAGGCGCACCACCCCGTGATGTTTTTGTCACTCCTGCTAGTGAATGTAATGTAACACACACCCATACAAGGCGCACCAACCCGTGATGTTTTTCTCACTCCTACTAGTGAATGTAATGTAACACACACCCATACAAGGCACACCACCCCGTGAAGTTTTTCTCACTCCTACTAGTGAATGTAATGTAACACACACCCATACAAGGCGCACAACACCGTTATGTTTTTCTCAATCCTACTAGTGAATGTAATGTAACACACACCCATACAAGGCGCACAACCCCGTGATGTTTTTCTCACTCCTACTAGTGAATCTAATGTAACACACACCCATACAAGGCGCACCACCCCGTGATGTTTTTCTCACTCCTACTAGTGAATCTAATGTAACACACACCCATACAATGCGCACCACCCCGTGATGTTTTTCTCACTCCTACTAGTGAATCTAATGTAACACACACCCATACAATGCGCACCACCCCGTGATGTTTTTCTCACTCCTACTAGTGAATGTAATGTAAAACACACCCATACAATGCGCACCACCCCGTGATGTTTTTCTCACTCCTACTAGTGAATCTAATGTAACACACACCCATACAATGCGCACCACCCCGTGATGTTTTTCTCAGTCCCACTAGTGAATCTAATGTAACACACACCCATACAATGCGCACCACCCTGTGATGTTTTTCTCACTCCTAGTAGTGAATGTAATGTAACACACACCCATTCAATGCGCACCACCCCGTGATGTTTTTCTCACTCCTACTAGTGAATCTAATGTAACACACACTCATACAATGCGCACCACCACTTGATGTTTTTCTCACTCCTACTAGTGAATCTAATGTAACACACACCCATACAATGCGCACCACCCCGTGATGTTTTTCTCACTTCCACTAGTGAATCTAATGTAACACACACCCATACAATGCGCACCACCCCGTGATGTTTTTCTCACTCCCACTAGTGAATCTAATGTAACACACACCCATACAATGCGCACCCCCCCGTGATGTTTTTCTCACTCCCACTAGTGAATCTAATGTAACACACACCCATACAATGCGCACCACACCGTGATGTTTTTCTCACTCGCACTAGTGAATCTAATGTAACACACACCCATACAATGCGCACCACCCCGTGATGTTTTTCTCACTCCTACTAGTGAATCTAATGTAACACACACCCATACAATGCGCACCACCCCGTGATGTTTTTTTTACTCCTACTAGTGAATCTAATGTAACACACACCCATACAATGCGCACCACCCCGTGATGTTTTTCTCACTCCTACTAGTGAATGTAATGTAACACACACCCATACAATGCGCACCACCCCGTGATGTTTTTCTCACTCCTACTAGAGAATGTAATGTAACACACACCCATACAATGCGCACCACCCCTTGATGTTTTTCTCACGGCTACTAGTGAATCTAATGTAACACACACCCATACAATGCGCACCACCCCGTGATGTTTTTCTCACGGCTACTAGTGAATCTAATGTAACACAGACCCACACAATGCGCAGCACCACGTGATGTTTTTCTCACGGCTACTAGTGAATATAATGTAACACACACCCATACAATGCGCACAACCCCGTGATGTTTTTCTCACTCCTACTAGTGAAAGTAATGTAACACACACCCACACAATGCGCACCACACCGTGATGTTTTTCTCACTCCTACTAGTGAATGTAATGTAACACACACCCATACAATGCGCACCACCCCGTGATGTTTTTCTCACTCCTACTAGTGAATGTAATGTAACACACACCCATACAATGCGCACCACGCCGTGATGTTTTTCTCACTCCTACTAGTGAATGTAATGTAACACACACCCATACAATGCGCACCACCCCGTGATGTTTTTCTCACTCCTACTTGAGAATGTAATGTAACGCACACCCATACAATGCGCACCACCCCGTGATGTTTTTCTCACTCCTACTAGTGAATCTAATGTAACGCACACCCATACAATGCGCACCACCCTGTGATGTTTTTCTCACTCCTACTAGTGAATCTAATGTAACGCACACCCATACAATGCGCACCACCCCGTGATGTTTTTCTCACTCCTACTAGTGAATCTAATGTAACGCACACCCATACAATGCGCACCACCCCGTGATGTTTTTCTCACTCCTACTAGTGAATGTAATGTAACACACACCCATACAATGCGCACCACCCCGTGATATTTTTCTCATTCCTACTAGTGAATCTAATGTAACACACTCTCATACAATGCGCACCACCCCGTGATGTTTTTCTCACTCCTACTAGTGAATCTAATGTAACACACACCCAAACAATGCGCACCACCCCGTGATGTTTTTCTCACTCCTACTAGTGAATCTAATGTAACACACACCCATACAATGCGCACCACCCCGTGATGTTTTTCTCACTCCCACTTGTGAATCTACTGTAACACACACCCATACAATGCGCACCACCCCGTGATGTTTTTCTCACTCCCACTAGTGAATCTAATGTAACACACACCCATACAATGCGCACCACCCCGTGATGTTTTTCTCACTCCCACTAGTGAATCTAATGTAACACACACCCATACAAGGCGCACCACCCCGTGATGTTTTTCTCACTCCTACTAGTGAATCTAATGTAACACACACCCATACAATGCGCACCACCCCGTGATGTTTTTCTCACTCCTACTAGTGAATGTAATGTAACACACACCCATACAAGGCGCACCACCCCGTGATGTTTTTCTCACTCCTACTAGTGAATGTAATGTAACGCGCACCCATACAATGCGCACCACCCCGTGATGTTTTTCTCACTCCCACTTGTGAATCTACTGTAACACACACCCATACAATGCGCACCACCCCGTGATGTTTTTCTCACTCCCACTAGTGAATCTAATGTAACACACACCCATACAAGGCACACCACCCCGTGATGTTTTTCTCACTCCCACTAGTGAATCTAATGTAACACACACCCATACAATGCGCACCACCCCGTGATGTTTTTCTCACTCCCACTAGTGAATCTAATGTAACACACACCCATACAAGCCGCACCACCCCGTGAGGTTTTCTCACTCCTACTAGTGAATGTAATGTAACACACACCCATACAAGGCGCACCACCCCGTGATGTTCTTCTCACTCCTACTAGTGAATGTAATGTAACACACACCCATACAAGGCGCACCACCCCGTGATGTTCTTCTCACTGCTACTAGTGAATCTAATGTAACACACACCTATACAAGGCGCACCACCCCGTGATGTTTTTCTCACTGCTACTAGTGAATCTAATGTAACACACACCCATACAAGGCGCACCACCCCGTGATGTTTTTCTCACTGCTACTAGTGAATCTAATGTAACACACACCCATACAAGGCGCACCACCCCGTGATGTTTTTCTCACTCCTACTAGTGAATCTAATGTAACACACACCCATACAAGGCGCACCACCCCGTGATGTTTTTCTCACTCCTACTAGTGAATCTAATGTAACACACACCCATACAATGCGCACCACCCCGTGATGTTTTTCTCACTCCTACTCGTGAATGTAATGTAACACACACCCATACAATGCGCACCACCCCGTGATGTTTTTCTCACTCCTACTAGTGAATCTAATGTAACACACACCCATACAATGCGCACCACCCCGTGATGTTTTTCTCACTCCTACTAGTGAATCTAATGTAACACACACCCATACAATGCGCACCACACCGTGATGTTTTTCTCACTCCTACTAGTGAATCTAATGTAACACACACCCATACAAGGCGCACCACCCCGTGATGTTTTTCTCACTCCTACTAGTGAATGTAATGTAACACACACCCATACAAGGCGCACCACCCCGTGATGTTTTTCTCACTCCTGCTAGTGAATGTAATGTAACACACACCCATACAAGGCGCACCACCCCGTGATGTTTTTCTCACTCCTACTATTGAATGTAATGTAACACACACCCATACAAGGCGCACCACCCCGTGATGTTTTTCTCACTCCTACTAGTGAATGTAATGTAACACACACCCATACAAGGCGCACCACCCCGTGATGTTTTTCTCACTCCTACTAGTGAATGTAATGTAACACACACCCATAAAAGGCGCACCACCCCGTGATGTTTTTCTCACTCCTACTAGTGAATCTAATGTAACACACACCCATACAAGGCGCACCACCCCGTGATGTTTTTCTCACTCCTACTAGTGAATCTAATGTAACACACACCCATACAACACGCACCACCCCGTGATGTTTTTCTCACTCCTACTAGTGAATCTAATGTAACACACATCCATACAATGCGCACCACCCCGTGATGTTTTTCTCACTCCTACTAGTGAATCTAATGTAACACACACCCATACAAGGCGCACCACCCCGTGATGTTTATCTCACTCCCACTAGTGAATGTAATGTAACACACACCCATACAAGGCGCACCACCCCGTGATGTTTTTCTCACTCCTACTAGTGAATCTAATGTGACACACACCCATACAATGCGCACCACCCCGTGATGTTTTTCTCACTCCTACTAGTGAATCTAATGTAACACACACCCATACAAGGCGCACCACCCCGTGATGATTTTCTCACTCCTACTAGTGAATGTAATGTAACACACACCCATACAAGGCGCACCACCCCGTGATGTTTTTCTCACTCCTACTAGTGAATCTAGTGTAACACACACCCATACAATGCGCACCACCCCGTGATGTTTTTCTCACTCCTACTAGTGAATGTAATGTAACACACACCCATACAAGGCGCACCACCCCGTGATGTTTTTCTCACTCCTACTAGTGAATGTAATGTAACACACACCCATACAATGCGCATCACCCCGTGATGTTTTTCTCACTCCTACTAGTGAATGTAATGTAACACACACCCATACAATGCGCACCACCCCGTGATGTTTTTCTCACTCCTACTAGTGAATCTAATGTAACACACACCCATACAATGCGCACCACCCCGTGATGTTTTTCTCACTCCTACTAGTGAATGTAATGTAACACACACCCATACAATGCGCACCACCCCGTGATGATTTTCTCACTCCTACTAGTGAAAGTAATGTAACACACACCCATACAATGCGCACCACCCCGTGATGTTTTTCTCACTCCTACTAGTGAATATAATGTAACACACACCCATACAATGCGCACCACCCCGTGATGTTTTTCTCACTCCTACTAGTGAATGTAATGTAACACACACCCATACAAGGCGCACCACCCCGTGATGTTTTTCTCACTCCTACTAGTGAATGTAATGTAACACATACCCATACAATGCGCACCACCCCGTGATGTTTTTCTCACTCCTACTAGTGAATGTAATGTAACACACACCCATACAATGCGCACCACCCCGTGATGTTTTTCTCACTCCTACTAGAGAATGTAATGTAACACACACCCATACAATGCGCACCACCCCTTGATGTTTTTCTCACGGCTACTAGTGAATCTAATGTAACACACACCCATACAATGCGCACGACCCCGTGATGTTTTTCTCACTCCTACTAGTGAATCTAATGTAACACACACCCATACAATGCGCACCCCCCCGTGATGTTTTTCTCACTCCCACTAGTGAATCTAATGTAACACACACCCATACAATGCGCACCACACCGTGATGTTTTTCTCACTCGCACTAGTGAATCTAATGTAACACACACCCATACAATGCGCACCACCCCGTGATGTTTTTCTCACTCCTACTAGTGAATCTAATGTAACACACACCCATACAATGCGCACCACCCCGTGATGTTTTTTTCACTCCTACTAGTGAATCTAATGTAACACACACCCATACAATGCGCACCACCCCGTGATGTTTTTCTCACTCCTACTAGTGAATGTAATGTAACACACACCCATACAATGCGCACCACCCCGTGATGTTTTTCTCACTCCTACTAGAGAATGTAATGTAACACACACCCATACAAAGCGCACCACCCCTTGATGTTTTTCTCACGGCTACTAGTGAATCTAATGTAACACACACCCATACAATGCGCACCACCCCGTGATGTTTTTCTCACGGCTACTAGTGAATCTAATGTAACACAGACCCACACAATGCGCAGCACCACGTGATGTTTTTCTCACGGCTACTAGTGAATATAATGTAACACACACCCATACAATGCGCACAACCCCGTGATGTTTTTCTCACTCCTACTAGTGAAAGTAATGTAACACACACCCACACAATGCGCACCACACCGTGATGTTTTTCTCACTCCTACTAGTGAATGTAATGTAACACACACCCATACAATGCGCACAACCCCGTGATGTTTTTCTCACTCCTACTAGTGAATGTAATGTAACACACACCCATACAATGCGCACCACGCCGTGATGTTTTTCTCACTCCTACTAGTGAATGTAATGTAACACACACCCATACAATGCGCACCACCCCGTGATGTTTTTCTCACTCCTACTTGAGAATGTAATGTAACGCACACCCATACAATGCGCACCACCCCGTGATGTTTTTCTCACTCCTACTAGTGAATCTAATGTAACGCACACCCATACAATGCGCACCACCCTGTGATGTTTTTCTCACTCCTACTAGTGAATCTAATGTAACGCACACCCATACAATGCGCACCACCCCGTGATGTTTTTCTCATTCCTACTAGTGAATCTAATGTAACGCACACCCATACAATGCGCACCACCCCGTGATGTTTTTCTCACTCCTACTAGTGAATGTAATGTAACACACACCCATACAATGCGCACCACCCCGTGATATTTTTCTCATTCCTACTAGTGAATCTAATGTAACACACTCTCATACAATGCGCACCACCCCGTGATGTTTTTCTCACTCCTACTAGTGAATCTAATGTAACACACACCCAAACAATGCGCACCACCCCGTGATGTTTTTCTCACTCCTACTAGTGAATCTAATGTAACACACACCCATACAATGCGCACCACCCCGTGATGTTTTTCTCACTCCCACTTGTGAATCTACTGTAACACACACCCATACAATGCGCACCACCCCGTGATGTTTTTCTCACTCCCACTAGTGAATCTAATGTAACACACACCCATACAATGCGCACCACCCCGTGATGTTTTTCTCACTCCCACTAGTGAATCTAATGTAACACACACCCATACAAGGCGCACCACCCCGTGATGTTTTTCTCACTCCTACTAGTGAATCTAATGTAACACACACCCATACAATGCGCACCACCCCGTGATGTTTTTCTCACTCCTACTAGTGAATGTAATGTAACACACACCCATACAAGGCGCACCACCCCGTGATGTTTTTCTCACTCCTACTAGTGAATGTAATGTAACGCGCACCCATACAATGCGCACCACCCCGTGATGTTTTTCTCACTCCCACTTGTGAATCTACTGTAACACACACCCATACAATGCGCACCACCCCGTGATGTTTTTCTCACTCCCACTAGTGAATCTAATGTAACACACACCCATACAAGGCACACCACCCCGTGATGTTTTTCTCACTCCCACTAGTGAATCTAATGTAACACACACCCATACAATGCGCACCACCCCGTGATGTTTTTCTCACTCCCACTAGTGAATCTAATGTAACACACACCCATACAAGGCGCACCACCCCGTGAGGTTTTCTCACTCCTACTAGTGAATGTAATGTAACACACACCCATACAAGGCGCACCACCCCGTGATGTTCTTCTCACTCCTACTAGTGAATGTAATGTAACACACACCCATACAAGGCGCACCACCCCGTGATGTTCTTCTCACTGCTACTAGTGAATCTAATGTAACACACACCCATACAAGGCGCACCACCCCGTGATGTTTTTCTCACTGCTACTAGTGAATCTAATGTAACACACACCCATACAAGGCGCACCACCCCGTGATGTTTTTCTCACTGCTACTAGTGAATCTAATGTAACACACACCCATACAAGGCGCACCACCCCGTGATGTTTTTCTCACTCCTACTAGTGAATCTAATGTAACACACACCCATACAAGGCGCACCACCCCGTGATGTTTTTCTCACTCCTACTAGTGAATCTAATGTAACACACACCCATACAATGCGCACCACCCCGTGATGTTTTTCTCACTCCTACTCGTGAATGTAATGTAACACACACCCATACAATGCGCACCACCCCGTGATGTTTTTCTCACTCCTACTAGTGAATCTAATGTAACACACACCCATACAATGCGCACCACCCCGTGATGTTTTTCTCACTCCTACTAGTGAATCTAATGTAACACACACCCATACAATGCGCACCACACCGTGATGTTTTTCTCACTCCTACTAGTGAATCTAATGTAACACACACCCATACAAGGCGCACCACCCCGTGATGTTTTTCTCACTCCTACTAGTGAATGTAATGTAACACACACCCATACAAGGCGCACCACCCCGTGATGTTTTTCTCACTCCTGCTAGTGAATGTAATGTAACACACACCCATACAAGGCGCACCACCCCGTGATGTTTTTCTCACTCCTACTATTGAATGTAATGTAACACACACCCATACAAGGCGCACCACCCCGTGATGTTTTTCTCACTCCTACTAGTGAATGTAATGTAACACACACCCATACAAGGCGCACCACCCCGTGATGTTTTTCTCACTCCTACTAGTGAATGTAATGTAACACACACCCATAAAAGGCGCACCACCCCGTGATGTTTTTCTCACTCCTACTAGTGAATCTAATGTAACACACACCCATACAAGGCGCACCACCCCGTGATGTTTTTCTCACTCCTACTAGTGAATCTAATGTAACACACACCCATACAACACGCACCACCCCGTGATGTTTTTCTCACTCCTACTAGTGAATCTAATGTAACACACATCCATACAATGCGCACCACCCCGTGATGTTTTTCTCACTCCTACTAGTGAATCTAATGTAACACACACCCATACAAGGCGCACCACCCCGTGATGTTTATCTCACTCCCACTAGTGAATGTAATGTAACACACACCCATACAAGGCGCACCACCCCGTGATGTTTTTCTCACTCCTACTAGTGAATCTAATGTGACACACACCCATACAATGCGCACCACCCCGTGATGTTTTTCTCACTGCTACTAGTGAATGTAATGTAACACACACCCATACAATGCGCACCACCCCGTGATGTTTTTCTCACTCCTACTAGTGAATCTAATGTAACACACACCCATACAAGGCGCACCACCCCGTGATGATTTTCTCACTCCTACTAGTGAATGTAATGTAACACACACCCATACAAGGCGCACCACCCCGTGATGTTTTTCTCACTCCTACTAGTGAATCTAGTGTAACACACACCCATACAATGCGCACCACCCCGTGATGTTTTTCTCACTCCTACTAGTGAATGTAATGTAACACACACCCATACAAGGCGCACCACCCCGTGATGTTTTTCTCACTCCTACTAGTGAATGTAATGTAACACACACCCATACAATGCGCATCACCCCGTGATGTTTTTCTCACTCCTACTAGTGAATGTAATGTAACACACACCCATACAATGCGCACCACCCCGTGATGTTTTTCTCACTCCTACTAGTGAATCTAATGTAACACACACCCATACAATGCGCACCACCCCGTGATGTTTTTCTCACTCCTACTAGTGAATGTAATGTAACACACACCCATACAATGCGCACCACCCCGTGATGATTTTCTCACTCCTACTAGTGAAAGTAATGTAACACACACCCATACAATGCGCACCACCCCGTGATGTTTTTCTCACTCCTACTAGTGAATATAATGTAACACACACCCATACAATGCGCACCACCCCGTGATGTTTTTCTCACTCCTACTAGTGAATGTAATGTAACACACACCCATACAAGGCGCACCACCCCGTGATGTTTTTCTCACTCCTACTAGTGAATGTAATGTAACACATACCCATACAATGCGCACCACCCCGTGATGTTTTTCTCACTCCTACTAGTGAATGTAATGTAACACACACCCATACAATGCGCACCACCCCGTGATGTTTTTCTCACTCCTACTAGAGAATGTAATGTAACACACACCCATACAATGCGCACCACCCCTTGATGTTTTTCTCACGGCTACTAGTGAATCTAATGTAACACACACCCATACAATGCGCACGACCCCGTGATGATTTTCTCACGGCTACTAGTGAATCTAATGTAACACACACCAACACAATGCGCACCGCCCCGTGATGTTTTTCTCACGGCTTCTAGTGAATCTAATGTAACACACACCCATACAATTCGCACCACCCCGTGATGTTTTTCTCACTCCTACTAGTGAAAGTAATGTAACACACACCCACACAATGCGCACCACCCCGTGATGTTTTTCTCACTCCTACTAGTGAATGTAATGTAACACACACCCATACAATGCGCACCACCCCGTGATGTTTTTCTCACTCCTACTAGTGAATGTAATGTAACACACACCCATACAATGCGCACCACGCCGTGATGTTTTTCTCACTCCTACTAGTGAATGTAATGTAACACACACCCATACAATGCGCACCACCCCGTGATGTTTTTCTCACTCCTACTTGAGAATGTAATGTAACACACACCCATACAATGCGCACCACCCCGTGATGTTTTTTCTCACTCCTACTAGTGAATGTAATGTAACACATACCCATACAATGCGCACCACCCCGTGATGATTTTCTCACTCCTACTAGTGAATCTAATGTAACACACACCCATACAATGCGCACCACCCCTTGATGTTTTTCTCACTCCTACTAGTGAATCTAATGTAACGCACACCCATACAATGCGCACCACCCCGTGATGTTTTTCTCGCTCCTACTAGTGAATGTAATGTAACACACACCCATACAATGCGCACCACCCCGTGATATTTTTCTCATTCTTACTAGTGAATCTAATGTAACACACTCTCATACAATGCGCACCTCCCCGTGATGTTTTTCTCACTCCTACTAGTGAATCTAATGTAACACACACCCATACAATGCGCACCACCCCGTGATGTTTTTCTCACTCCTACTAGTGAATCTAATGTAACACACACCCATACAATGCGCACCACCCCGTGATGTTTTTCTCACTCCTACTTGAGAATGTAATGTAACGCACACCCATACAATGCGCACCACCCCGTGATGTTTTTCTCACTCCTACTAGTGAATCTAATGTAACGCACACCCATACAATGCGCACCACCCTGTGATGTTTTACTCACTCCTACTAGTGAATCTAATGTAACGCACACCCATACAATGCGCACCACCCCGTGATGTTTTTCTCACTCCTACTAGTGAATCTAATGTAACGCACACCCATACAATGCGCACCACCCCGTGATGTTTTTCTCACTCCTACTAGTGAATGTAATGTAACACACACCCATACAATGCGCACCACCCCGTGATATTTTTCTCATTCCTACTAGTGAATCTAATGTAACACACTCTCATACAATGCGCACCACCCCGTGATGTTTTTCTCACTCCTACTAGTGAATCTAATGTAACACACACCCAAACAATGCGCACCACCCCGTGATGTTTTTCTCACTCCTACTAGTGAATCTAATGTAACACACACCCATACAATGCGCACCACCCCGTGATGTTTTTCTCACTCCCACTTGTGAATCTACTGTAACACACACCCATACAATGCGCACCACCCCGTGATGTTTTTCTCACTCCCACTAGTGAATCTAATGTAACACACACCCATACAATGCGCACCACCCCGTGATGTTTTTCTCACTCCCACTAGTGAATCTAATGTAACACACACCCATACAAGGCGCACCACCCCGTGATGTTTTTCTCACTCCTACTAGTGAATCTAATGTAACACACACCCATACAATGCGCACCACCCCGTGATGTTTTTCTCACTCCTACTAGTGAATGTAATGTAACACACACCCATACAAGGCGCACCACCCCGTGATGTTTTTCTCACTCCTACTAGTGAATGTAATGTAACGCGCACCCATACAATGCGCACCACCCCGTGATGTTTTTCTCACTCCCACTTGTGAATCTACTGTAACACACACCCATACAATGCGCACCACCCCGTGATGTTTTTCTCACTCCCACTAGTGAATCTAATGTAACACACACCCATACAAGGCACACCACCCCGTGATGTTTTTCTCACTCCCACTAGTGAATCTAATGTAACACACACCCATACAATGCGCACCACCCCGTGATGTTTTTCTCACTCCCACTAGTGAATCTAATGTAACACACACCCATACAAGGCGCACCACCCCGTGATGTTTTTCTCACTCCTACTAGTGAATGTAATGTAACACACACCCATACAAGGCGCACCACCCCGTGATGTTCTTCTCACTCCTACTAGTGAATGTAATGTAACACACACCCATACAAGGCGCACCACCCCGTGATGTTCTTCTCACTGCTACTAGTGAATCTAATGTAACACACACCCATACAAGGCGCACCACCCCGTGATGTTTTTCTCACTGCTACTAGTGAATCTAATGTAACACACACCCATACAAGGCGCACCACGCCGTGATGTTTTTCTCACTGCTACTAGTGAATCTAATGTAACACACACCCATACAAGGCGCACCACCCCGTGATGTTTTTCTCACTCCTACTAGTGAATCTAATGTAACACACACCCATACAAGGCGCACCACCCCGTGATGTTTTTCTCACTCCTACTAGTGAATCTAATGTAACACACACCCATACAATGCGCACCACCCCGTGATGTTTTTCTCACTCCTACTCGTGAATGTAATGTAACACACACCCATACAATGCGCACCACCCCGTGATGTTTTTCTCACTCCTACTAGTGAATCTAATGTAACACACACCCATACAATGCGCACCACCCCGTGATGTTTTTCTCACTCCTACTAGTGAATCTAATGTAACACACACCCATACAATGCGCACCACACCGTGATGTTTTTCTCACTCCTACTAGTGAATCTAATGTAACACACACCCATACAAGGCGCACCACCCCGTGATGTTTTTCTCACTCCTACTAGTGAATGTAATGTAACACACACCCATACAAGGCGCACCACCCCGTGATGTTTTTCTCACTCCTGCTAGTGAATGTAATGTAAGACACACCCATACAAGGCGCACCACCCCGTGATGTTTTTCTCACTCCTACTATTGAATGTAATGTAACACACACCCATACAAGGCGCACCACCCCGTGATGTTTTTCTCACTCCTACTAGTGAATGTAATGTAACACACACCCATACAAGGCGCACCACCCCGTGATGTTTTTCTCACTCCTACTAGTGAATGTAATGTAACACACACCCATAAAAGGCGCACCACCCCGTGATGTTTTTCTCACTCCTACTAGTGAATCTAATGTAACACACACCCATACAAGGCGCACCACCCCGTGATGTTTTTCTCACTCCTACTAGTGAATCTAATGTAACACACACCCATACAACACGCACCACCCCGTGATGTTTTTCTCACTCCTACTAGTGAATCTAATGTAACACACATCCATACAATGCGCACCACCCCGTGATGTTTTTCTCACTCCTACTAGTGAATCTAATGTAACACACACCCATACAAGGCGCACCACCCCGTGATGTTTATCTCACTCCCACTAGTGAATGTAATGTAACACACACCCATACAAGGCGCACCACCCCGTGATGTTTTTCTCACTCCTACTAGTGAATCTAATGTGACACACACCCATACAATGCGCACCACCCCGTGATGTTTTTCTCACTGCTACTAGTGAATGTAATGTAACACACACCCATACAATGCGCACCACCCCGTGATGTTTTTCTCACTCCTACTAGTGAATCTAATGTAACACACACCCATACAAGGCGCACCACCCCGTGATGATTTTCTCACTCCTACTAGTGAATGTAATGTAACACACACCCATACAAGGCGCACCACCCCGTGATGTTTTTCTCACTCCTACTAGTGAATCTAGTGTAACACACACCCATACAATGCGCACCACCCCGTGATGTTTTTCTCACTCCTACTAGTGAATGTAATGTAACACACACCCATACAAGGCGCACCACCCCGTGATGTTTTTCTCACTCCTACTAGTGAATGTAATGTAACACACACCCATACAATGCGCATCACCCCGTGATGTTTTTCTCACTCCTACTAGTGAATGTAATGTAACACACACCCATACAATGCGCACCACCCCGTGATGTTTTTCTCACTCCTACTAGTGAATCTAATGTAACACACACCCATACAATGCGCACCACCCCGTGATGTTTTTCTCACTCCTACTAGTGAATGTAATGTAACACACACCCATACAATGCGCACCACCCCGTGATGATTTTCTCACTCCTACTAGTGAAAGTAATGTAACACACACCCATACAATGCGCACCACCCCGTGATGTTTTTCTCACTCCTACTAGTGAATATAATGTAACACACACCCATACAATGCGCACCACCCCGTGATGTTTTTCTCACTCCTACTAGTGAATGTAATGTAACACACACCCATACAAGGCGCACCACCCCGTGATGTTTTTCTCACTCCTACTAGTGAATGTAATGTAACACATACCCATACAATGCGCACCACCCCGTGATGTTTTTCTCACTCCTACTAGTGAATGTAATGTAACACACACCCATACAATGCGCACCACCCCGTGATGTTTTTCTCACTCCTACTAGAGAATGTAATGTAACACACACCCATACAATGCGCACCACCCCTTGATGTTTTTCTCACGGCTACTAGTGAATCTAATGTAACACACACCCATACAATGCGCACGACCCCGTGATGTTTTTCTCACGGCTACTAGTGAATCTAATGTAACACACACCAACACAATGCGCACCGCCCCGTGATGTTTTTCTCACGGCTTCTAGTGAATCTAATGTAACACACACCCATACAATTCGCACCACCCCGTGATGTTTTTCTCACTCCTACTAGTGAAAGTAATGTAACACACACCCACACAATGCGCACCACCCCGTGATGTTTTTCTCACTCCTACTAGTGAATGTAATGTAACACACACCCATACAATGCGCACCACCCCGTGATGTTTTTCTCACTCCTACTAGTGAATGTAATGTAACACACACCCATACAATGCGCACCACGCCGTGATGTTTTTCTCACTCCTACTAGTGAATGTAATGTAACACACACCCATACAATGCGCACCACCCCGTGATGTTTTTCTCACTCCTACTTGAGAATGTAATGTAACACACACCCATACAATGCGCACCACCCCGTGATGTTTTTTCTCACTCCTACTAGTGAATGTAATGTAACACATACCCATACAATGCGCACCACCCCGTGATGATTTTCTCACTCCTACTAGTGAATCTAATGTAACACACACCCATACAATGCGCACCACCCCGTGATGTTTTTCTCACTCCTACTAGTGAATCTAATGTAACGCACACCCATACAATGCGCACCACCCCGTGATGTTTTTCTCGCTCCTACTAGTGAATGTAATGTAACACACACCCATACAATGCGCACCACCCCGTGATATTTTTCTCATTCCTACTAGTGAATCTAATGTAACACACTCTCATACAATGCGCACCTCCCCGTGATGTTTTTCTCACTCCTACTAGTGAATCTAATGTAACACACACCCATACAATGCGCACCACCCCGTGATGTTTTTCTCACTCCTACTAGTGAATCTAATGTAACACACACCCATACAATGCGCACCACCCCGTGATGTTTTTCTCACTCCTACTAGTGAATCTAATGTAACACACACCCATACAATGCGCACCACCCCGTGATGTTTTTCTCACTCCCACTAGTGAATCTAATGTAACACACACCCATACAATGCGCACCACCCCGTGATGTTTTTCTCACTCCCACTAGTGAATCTAATGTAACACACACCCATACAAGGCGCACCACCCCGTGATGTTTTTCTCACTCCTACTAGTGAATCTAATGTAACACACACCCATACAATGCGCAGCACCCCGTGATGTTTTTCTCACTCCTACTAGTGAATGTAATGTAAAACACACCCATACAAGGCGCACCACCCCGTGATGTTTTTCTCACTCCTACTAGTGAATGTAATGTAACGCACACCCATACAATGCGCACCACACCGTGATGTTTTTCTCACTCCTACTAGTGAATGTAATGTAACGCATACCCATACAAGGCACACCACCCCGTGATGTTTTTCTCACTCCTACTAGTGAATGTAATGTAACACACACCCATACAAGGCGCACCACCCCGTGATGTTTTTGTCACTCCTACTAGTGAATGTAATGTAACACACACCCATACAAGGCGCACCACCCCGTGATGTTCTTCTCACTGCTACTAGTGAATCTAATGTAACACACACCCATACAAGGCGCACCACCCCGTGATGTTCTTCTCACTGCTACTAGTGAATCTAATGTAACACACACCCATACAAGGCGCACCACCCCGTGATGTTTTTCTCACTGCTACTAGTGAATCTAATGTAACACACACCCATACAAGGCACACCAACCCGTGATGTTTTTCTCACTCCTACTAGTGAATCTAATGTAACACACACCCACACAAGGCGCACCACCCCGTGATGTTTTTCTCACTCCTACTAGTGAATCTAATGTAACACACACCCACACAAGGCGCACCACCCCGTGATGTTTTTCTCACTCCTACTAGTGAATCTAATGTAACACACACCCATACAAGGCGCACCACCCCGTGATGTTTTTCTCACTCCTACTAGTGAATCTAATGTAACACACACCCATACAATGCGCACCACCCCGTGATGTTTTTCTCACTCCTACTAGTGAATCTAATGTAACACACACCCATACAATGCGCACCACCCCGTGATGTTTTTCTCACTCCTACTAGTGAATCTAATGTAACACACACCCATACAATGCGCACCACCCCGTGATGTTTTTCTCACTCCTACTAGTGAATCCAATGTAACACACACCCATACAATGCGCACCACCCCGTGATGTTTTTCTCACTCCTACTAGTGAATGTAATGTAACACACACCCATACAATGCGCACCACCCCGAAATGTTTTTCTCACTCCTACTAGTGAATGTAATGTAACACACACCGATACAATGCGCACCACCCCGTGATGTTTTTCTCACTCCCACTAGTGAATATAATGTAACACACACCCATACAATGCGCACCACCCCGTGATGTTTTTCTCATTCCCACTCGTGAATCTAATGTAACACACACCCATACAATGCGCACCACCCCGTGATGTTTTTCTCACTCCCACTAGTGAATCTAATGTAACACACACCCATACAATGCGCACCACCCCGTGATGTTTTTCTCACTCCCACTAGTGAATCTAATGTAACACACACCCATACAAGGCGCACCACCCCGTGATGTTTTTCTCACTCCTACTAGTGAATCTAATGTAACACACACCCATACAATGCGCACCACCCCGTGATATTTTTCTCACTCCCACTAGTGAATGTAATGTAACACACACCCATACAATGCGCACCACCCCGTGATGTTTTTCTCACTCCTACTTGTGAATGTAATGTAACACACACCCATACAATGGGCACCACCCTGTGATGTTTTTCTCATGGCTACTAGTGAATCTAATGTAACACACACCCATACAATGCGCACCACCCCGTGATGTTTTTCTCACTCCTACTAGAGAATGTAATGTAACACACACCCATACAATGCGCACCACCCCTTGATGTTTTTCTCACGGCTACTAGTGAATCTAATGTAACACACACCCATACAATGCGCACGACCCCGTGATGTTTTTCTCACGGCTACTAGTGAATCTAATGTAACACACACCAACACAATGCGCACCGCCCCGTGATGTTTTTCTCACGGCTTCTAGTGAATCTAATGTAACACACACCCATACAATTCGCACCACCCCGTGATGTTTTTCTCACTCCTACTAGTGAAAGTAATGTAACACACACCCACACAATGCGCACCACCCCGTGATGTTTTTCTCACTCCTACTAGTGAATGTAATGTAACACACACCCATACAATGCGCACCACCCCGTGATGTTTTTCTCACTCCTACTAGTGAATGTAATGTAACACACACCCATACAATGCGCACCACGCCGTGATGTTTTTCTCACTCCTACTAGTGAATGTAATGTAACACACACCCATACAATGCGCACCACCCCGTGATGTTTTTCTCACTCCTACTTGAGAATGTAATGTAACACACACCCATACAATGCGCACCACCCCGTGATGTTTTTTCTCACTCCTACTAGTGAATGTAATGTAACACATACCCATACAATGCGCACCACCCCGTGATGATTTTCTCACTCCTACTAGTGAATCTAATGTAACACACACCCATACAATGCGCACCACCCCGTGATGTTTTTCTCACTCCTACTAGTGAATCTAATGTAACGCACACCCATACAATGCGCACCACCCCGTGATGTTTTTCTCGCTCCTACTAGTGAATGTAATGTAACACACACCCATACAATGCGCACCACCCCGTGATATTTTTCTCATTCCTACTAGTGAATCTAATGTAACACACTCTCATACAATGCGCACCTCCCCGTGATGTTTTTCTCACTCCTACTAGTGAATCTAATGTAACACACACCCATACAATGCGCACCACCCCGTGATGTTTTTCTCACTCCTACTAGTGAATCTAATGTAACACACACCCATACAATGCGCACCACCCCGTGATGTTTTTCTCACTCCTACTAGTGAATCTAATGTAACACACACCCATACAATGCGCACCACCCCGTGATGTTTTTCTCACTCCCACTAGTGAATCTAATGTAACACACACCCATACAATGCGCACCACCCCGTGATGTTTTTCTCACTCCCACTAGTGAATCTAATGTAACACACACCCATACAAGGCGCACCACCCCGTGATGTTTTTCTCACTCCTACTAGTGAATCTAATGTAACACACACCCATACAATGCGCAGCACCCCGTGATGTTTTTCTCACTCCTACTAGTGAATGTAATGTAAAACACACCCATACAAGGCGCACCACCCCGTGATGTTTTTCTCACTCCTACTAGTGAATGTAATGTAACGCACACCCATACAATGCGCACCACACCGTGATGTTTTTCTCACTCCTACTAGTGAATGTAATGTAACGCATACCCATACAAGGCGCACCACCCCGTGATGTTTTTCTCACTCCTACTAGTGAATGTAATGTAACACACACCCATACAAGGCGCACCACCCCGTGATGTTTTTGTCACTCCTACTAGTGAATGTAATGTAACACACACCCATACAAGGCGCACCACCCCGTGATGTTCTTCTCACTGCTACTAGTGAATCTAATGTAACACACACCCATACAAGGCGCACCACCCCGTGATGTTCTTCTCACTGCTACTAGTGAATCTAATGTAACACACACCCATACAAGGCGCACCACCCCGTGATGTTTTTCTCACTGCTACTAGTGAATCTAATGTAACACACACCCATACAAGGCACACCAACCCGTGATGTTTTTCTCACTCCTACTAGTGAATCTAATGTAACACACACCCACACAAGGCGCACCACCCCGTGATGTTTTTCTCACTCCTACTAGTGAATCTAATGTAACACACACCCACACAAGGCGCACCACCCCGTGATGTTTTTCTCACTCCTACTAGTGAATCTAATGTAACACACACCCATACAAGGCGCACCACCCCGTGATGTTTTTCTCACTCCTACTAGTGAATCTAATGTAACACACACCCATACAATGCGCACCACCCCGTGATGTTTTTCTCACTCCTACTAGTGAATCTAATGTAACACACACCCATACAATGCGCACCACCCCGTGATGTTTTTCTCACTCCTACTAGTGAATCTAATGTAACACACACCCATACAATGCGCACCACCCCGTGATGTTTTTCTCACTCCTACTAGTGAATCCAATGTAACACACACCCATACAATGCGCACCACCCCGTGATGTTTTTCTCACTCCTACTAGTGAATGTAATGTAACACACACCCATACAATGCGCACCACCCCGAAATGTTTTTCTCACTCCTACTAGTGAATGTAATGTAACACACACCGATACAATGCGCACCACCCCGTGATGTTTTTCTCACTCCCACTAGTGAATATAATGTAACACACACCCATACAATGCGCACCACCCCGTGATGTTTTTCTCACTCCCACTCGTGAATCTAATGTAACACACACCCATACAATGCGCACCACCCCGTGATGTTTTTCTCACTCCCACTAGTGAATCTAATGTAACACACACCCATACAATGCGCACCACCCCGTGATGTTTTTCTCACTCCCACTAGTGAATCTAATGTAACACACACCCATACAAGGCGCACCACCCCGTGATGTTTTTCTCACTCCTACTAGTGAATCTAATGTAACACACACCCATACAATGCGCACCACCCCGTGATATTTTTCTCACTCCCACTAGTGAATGTAATGTAACACACACCCATACAATGCGCACCACCCCGTGATGTTTTTCTCACTCCTACTTGTGAATGTAATGTAACACACACCCATACAATGGGCACCACCCTGTGATGTTTTTCTCATGGCTACTAGTGAATCTAATGTAACACACACCCATACAATGCGCACCACCCCGTGATGTTTTTCTCACTCCTACTAGTGAATCTAATGTAACACACACCCATACAATGCGCACCACCCCGTGATGTTTTTCTCACTCCTACTAGAGAATGTAATGTAACACACACCCATACAATGCGCACCACCCCTTGATGTTTTTCTGACGGCTACTAGTGAATCTAATGTAACACACACCCATACAATGCGCACCACCCCGTGATGTTTTTCTCACGGCTACTAGTGAATCTAGTAACACACACCCACACAATGCGCACCACCCCGTGATGTTTTTCTCACGGCTTCTAGTGAATCTAATGTAACACACACCCATACAATGCGCACCACCCCGTGATGTTTTTCTCACTCCTACTAGTGAAAGTAATGTAACACACACCCACACAATGCGCACCACCCCGTGATGTTTTTCTCACTCCTACTAGTGAATGTAATGTAACACACACCCATACAATGCGCACCACCCCGTGATGTTTTTCTCACTCCTACTAGTGAATGTAATGTAACACACACCCATACAAGGCGCACCACCCCGTGATGTTTTTCTCACTCCTACTAGTGAATCTAATGTAACACACACCCATACAATGCGCACCACCCCGTGATGTTTTTCTCACTCCTACTAGTGAATCTAATGTAACACACACCCATACAATGCGCACCACCCCGTGATGATTTTCTCACTCCTACTAGTGAATGTAATGTAACACACACCCATAAAATGCGCACCACCCCGTGATGTTTTTCTCACTCCTACTAGTGAATGTAATGTAATACACACCCATACAATGCGCACCACCCCGTGATGTTTTTCTCACTCCTACTAGTGAATCTAATGTAACACACACCCATACAATGCGCACCACCCCGTGATGTTTTTCTCACTCCTACTAGTGAATCTAATGTAACACACACCCATACAATGCGCACCACCCCGTGATGTTTTTCTCACTCCTACTAGTGAATCTAATGTAACACACACCAATACAAGGCGCACCACCCCGTGATGTTTTTCTCACTCCTGCTAGTGAATGTAATGTAACACACACCCATGCAAGGCGCACCACCCCGTGATGTTTTTCTCACTCCTGCTAGTGAATGTAATGTAACACACAACCATACAATGCGCACCACCCCGTGATGTTTTTCTCACTCCTACTAGTGAATCTAATGTAAGACACACCCATACAATGCGCACCACCCCGTGATGTATTTCTCACTCCTACTAGTGAATCTAATGTAACACACACCCATACAATGCGCACCACCCCGTGATGTTTTTCTCACTCCTACTAGTGAATCTAATGTAACACACACCCATACAATGCGCACCACCCCGTGATGTTTTTCTCACTCCTACTAGTGAATGTAATGTAACACACACCCATACAATGCGCACCACCCCGTGATGTTTTTCTCACTCCTACTAGTGAATCTAATGTAACACACACCCATACAATGCGCACCACCCCGTGATGTTTTTCTCACTCCTACTAGTGAGTGTAATGTAACACACACCCATACAATGCGCACCACCCGTGATGTTTTTATCACTCCTACTAGTGAATGTAATGTAACACACACCCATACAATGCGCACCACCCCGTGATGTTTTTCTCACTCCTACTAGTGAATCTAATGTAACACACACCCATACAATGCGCACCACCCCGTGATGTTTTTCTCACTCCTACTAGTGAATCTAATGTAACACACACCCATACAATGCGCACCACCCCGTGATGTTTTTCTCACTCCCACTAGTGAATCTAATGTAACACACACCCATACAATGCGCACCACCCCGTGATGTTTTTCTCACTCCTACTAGTGAATCTCATGTAACACACACCCATACAATGCGCACCACCCCGTGATGTTTTTCTCACTCCTACTAGTGAATCTAATGTAACACACACCCATACAATGCGCACCACCCCGTGACATTTTTCTCACTCCTACTAGTGAATCTAATGTAACACACACCCATACAAGGCGCACCACCCCGTGATGTTTTTCTCACTCCCACTAGTGAATCTAATGTAACACACACCCATACAATGCGCACCACCCCGTGATGTTTTTCTCACTCCCACTAGTGAATCTCATGTAACACACACCCATACAAGGCGCACCACCCCGTGATGTTTTTCTCACTCCAACTAGTGAATCTCATGTAACACAAACCCATACAACACGCACCACCCCGTGATGTTTTTCTCACTCCTACTAGTGAATGTAATGTAACACACACCCATACAATGCGCACCACCCCGTGATGTTTTTCTCACTCCTACTAGTGAATGTAATGAAACACACACCCATACAATGCGCACCACCCCGTGATGTTTTTCTCACTCCTACTAGTGAATGGAATGTAACACACACCCATACAATGCGCACCACCCCGTGATGTTTTTCTCACTCCTACTAGTGAATCTAATGTAACACACACCCATACAAGGCGCACCACCCCGTGATGTTTTTCTCACTCCTACTAGTGAATGTAATGTAACACACACCCATACAATGCGCACCACCCCGTGATGTTTTTCTCACTCCTACTAGTGAATGTAATGTAACACACACCCATACAATGCGCACAACCCCGTGATGTTTTTCTCACTCCTACTAGTGAATCTAATGTAACACACACCCATACAATGCGCACCACCCCGTGATGTTTTTCTCACTCCTACTAGTGAATCTAATGTAACACACACCCATACAATGCGCACCACCCCGTGATGTTTTTCTCACTCCCACTAGTGAATCTAATGTAACACACACCCATACAATGCGCACCACCCCGTGATGTTTTTCTCACTCCTACTAGTGAATCTCATGTAACACACACCCATACAATGCGCACCACCCCGTGATGTTTTTCTCACTCCTACTAGTGAATCTAATGTAACACACACCCATACAATGCGCACCACCCCGTGATATTTTTCTCACTCCTACTAGTGAATCTAATGTAACACACACCCATACAATGTGCACCACCCCGTGATGTTTTTCTCACTCCCACTAGTGAATCTAATGTAACACACACCCATACAATGCGCACCACCCCGTGATATTTTTCTCACTCCCACTAGTGAATCTCATGTAACACACACCCATACAAGGCGCACCACCTCGTGATGTTTTTCTCACTCCAACTAGTGAATCTCATGTAACACACACCCATACAACACGCACCACCCCGTGATGTTTTTCTCACTCCTACTAGTGAATGTAATGTAACACACACCCATACAATGCGCACCACCCCGTGATGTTTTTCTCACTCGTACTAGTGAATGTAATGAAACACACACCCATACAATGCGCACCACCCCGTGATGTTTTTCTCACTCCTACTAGTGAATGGAATGTAACACACACCCATACAATGCGCACCACCCCGTGATGTTTTTCTCACTCCTACTAGTGAATCTAATGTAACACACACCCATACAAGGCGCACCACCCCGTGATGTTTTTCTCACTCCTACTAGTGAATCTAATGTAACACACACCCATACAAGGCGCACCACCCCGTGATGATTTTCTCAATCCTACTAGTGAATGTAATGTAACACACACCCATACAATGCGCACCACCCCGTGATGTTTTTCTCACTCCTACTAGTGAATCTAATGTAACACACACCCATACAATGCGCACCACCCCGTGATGTTTTCTCACTCCTACTAGTGAATGTAATGTAACACACACCCATACAATGCGCACCACCCCGTGATGTTTTTCTCACTCCTACTAGTGAATGTAATGAAACACACACCCATACAATGCGCACCACCCCGTGATGTTTTTCTCACTCCCACTAGTGAATCTAATGTAACACACACCCATACAAGGCGCACCACCCCGTGATGTTTTTCTCACTCCCACTAGTGAATCTAATGTAACACACACCCATACAAGGCGCACCACCCCGTGATGTTTTTCTCACTCCTACTAGTGAATGTAATGTAACACACACCCATACAATGCGCACCACCCCGTGATGTTTTTCTCACTCCTACTTGTGAATGTAATGTAACACACACCCATACAATGCGCACCACCCGGTGATGTTTTTCTCACTCCTACTAGTGAATGTAATGTAACACACACCCATACAATGCGCACCACCCCGTGATGTTTTTCTCACTCCTACTAGTGAATCTAATGTAACACACACCCATACAATGCGCACCACCCCGTGATGTTTTTCTCACTCCTACTAGTAAATCTAATGTAACACACACCCATACAATGCGCACCACCCCGTGATGTTTTTCTCACTCCTACTAGTGAATCTAATGTAACACACACCCATACAATGCGCACCACCCCGTGATGTTTTTCTCACTCCTACTAGTGAATCTAATGTAACACACACCCATACAATGCGCACCACCCCGTGATGTTTTTCTCACTCCTACTAGTGAATCTAATGTAACACACACCCATACAATGGGCACCACCCCGTGATGTTTATCTCACTCCTACTAGTGAATGTAATGTAACACACACCCATACAAGGCGCACCACCCCGTGATGTTTTTCTCACTCCTACTAGTGAATGTAATGTAACACACACCCATACAAGGCGCACCACCCCGTGATGATTTTCTCACTCCTACTAGTGAATGTAATGTAACACACACCCATACAAGGCGCACCACCCCGTGATGTTTTTTCACTCCTACTAGTGAATCTAGTGTAACACACACCCATACAATGCGCACCACCCCGTGATGTTTTTCTCACTCCTACTAGTGAATGTAATGTAACACACACCCATACAATGCGCACCACCCCGTGATGTTTTTCTCACTCCTACTAGTGAATGTAATGTAACACACACCCATACAATGCGCACCACCCCGTGATGTTTTTCTCACTCCTACTAGTGAATGTAATGTAACACACACCCATACAATGCGCACCACCCCGTGATGTTTTTCTCACTCCTACTAGTGAATGTAATGTAACACACACCCATACAATGCGCACCACCCCGTGATGTTTTTCTCACTCCTACTAGTGAATGTAATGTAACACACACCCATACAATGCGCACCACCCCGTGATGATTTTCTCACTCCTACTAGTGAAAGTAATGTAACACACACCCATACAATTCGCACCACCCCGTGATGTTTTTCTCACTCCTACTAGTGAATGTAATGTAACACACACCCATACAATGCGCACCACCCCGTGATGTTTTTCTCACTCCAACTAGTGAATGTAATGAAACACACACCCATACAATGCGCACCACCCCGTGATGTTTTTCTCACTCCTACTAGTGAATGGAATGTAACACACACCCATACAATGCGCACCACCCCGTGATGTTTTTCTCACTCCTACTAGTGAATCTAATGTAACACACACCCATACAAGGCGCACCACCCCGTGATGTTTTTCTCACTCCTACTAGTGAATGTAATGTAACACACACCCATACAATGCGCACCACCCCGTGATGTTTTTCTCACTCCTACTAGTGAATGTAATGTAACACACACCCATACAATGCGCACCACCCCGTGATGTTTTTCTCACTCCTACTAGTGAATCTAATGTAACACACACCCATACAATGCGCACCACCCCGTGATGTTTTTCTCACTCCTACTAGTGAATCTAATGTAACACACACCCATACAATGTGCACCACCCCGTGATGTTTTTCTCACTCCCACTAGTGAATCTAATGTAACACACACCCATACAATGCGCACCACCCCGTGATGTTTTTCTCACTCCTACTAGTGAATCTCATGTAACACACACCCATACAATGCGCACCACCCCGTGATGTTTTTCTCACTCCTACTAGTGAATCTAATGTAACACACACCCATACAATGCGCACCACCCCGTGATGTTTTTCTCACTCCCACTAGTGAATCTAATGTAACACACACCCATACAATGCGCACCACCCCGTGATGTTTTTCTCACTCCTACTAGTGAATCTCATGTAACACACACCCATACAATGCGCACCACCCCGTGATGTTTTTCTCACTCCTACTAGTGAATCTAATGTAACACACACCCATACAATGCGCACCACCCCGTGATATTTTTCTCACTCCTACTAGTGAATCTAATGTAACACACACCCATACAATGTGCACCACCCCGTGATGTTTTTCTCACTCCCACTAGTGAATCTAATGTAACACACACCCATACAATGCGCACCACCCCGTGATATTTTTCTCACTCCCACTAGTGAATCTCATGTAACACACACCCATACAAGGCGCACCACCTCGTGATGTTTTTCTCACTCCAACTAGTGAATCTCATGTAACACACACCCATACAACACGCACCACCCCGTGATGTTTTTCTCACTCCTACTAGTGAATGTAATGTAACACACACCCATACAATGCGCACCACCCCGTGATGTTTTTCTCACTCGTACTAGTGAATGTAATGAAACACACACCCATACAATGCGCACCACCCCGTGATGTTTTTCTCACTCCTACTAGTGAATGGAATGTAACACACACCCATACAATGCGCACCACCCCGTGATGTTTTTCTCACTCCTACTAGTGAATCTAATGTAACACACACCCATACAAGGCGCACCACCCCGTGATGTTTTTCTCACTCCTACTAGTGAATCTAATGTAACACACACCCATACAAGGCGCACCACCCCGTGATGATTTTCTCAATCCTACTAGTGAATGTAATGTAACACACACCCATACAATGCGCACCACCCCGTGATGTTTTTCTCACTCCTACTAGTGAATCTAATGTAACACACACCCATACAATGCGCACCACCCCGTGATGTTTTCTCACTCCTACTAGTGAATGTAATGTAACACACACCCATACAATGCGCACCACCCCGTGATGTTTTTCTCACTCCTACTAGTGAATGTAATGAAACACACACCCATACAATGCGCACCACCCCGTGATGTTTTTCTCACTCCCACTAGTGAATCTAATGTAACACACACCCATACAAGGCGCACCACCCCGTGATGTTTTTCTCACTCCCACTAGTGAATCTAATGTAACACACACCCATACAAGGCGCACCACCCCGTGATGTTTTTCTCACTCCTACTAGTGAATGTAATGTAACACACACCCATACAATGCGCACCACCCCGTGATGTTTTTCTCACTCCTACTTGTGAATGTAATGTAACACACACCCATACAATGCGCACCACCCGGTGATGTTTTTCTCACTCCTACTAGTGAATGTAATGTAACACACACCCATACAATGCGCACCACCCCGTGATGTTTTTCTCACTCCTACTAGTGAATCTAATGTAACACACACCCATACAATGCGCACCACCCCGTGATGTTTTTCTCACTCCTACTAGTAAATCTAATGTAACACACACCCATACAATGCGCACCACCCCGTGATGTTTTTCTCACTCCTACTAGTGAATCTAATGTAACACACACCCATACAATGCGCACCACCCCGTGATGTTTTTCTCACTCCTACTAGTGAATCTAATGTAACACACACCCATACAATGCGCACCACCCCGTGATGTTTTTCTCACTCCTACTAGTGAATCTAATGTAACACACACCCATACAATGGGCACCACCCCGTGATGTTTATCTCACTCCTACTAGTGAATGTAATGTAACACACACCCATACAAGGCGCACCACCCCGTGATGTTTTTCTCACTCCTACTAGTGAATGTAATGTAACACACACCCATACAAGGCGCACCACCCCGTGATGATTTTCTCACTCCTACTAGTGAATGTAATGTAACACACACCCATACAAGGCGCACCACCCCGTGATGTTTTTTTCACTCCTACTAGTGAATCTAGTGTAACACACACCCATACAATGCGCACCACCCCGTGATGTTTTTCTCACTCCTACTAGTGAATGTAATGTAACACACACCCATACAATGCGCACCACCCCGTGATGTTTTTCTCACTCCTACTAGTGAATGTAATGTAACACACACCCATACAATGCGCACCACCCCGTGATGTTTTTCTCACTCCTACTAGTGAATGTAATGTAACACACACCCATAAAATGCGCACCACCCCGTGATGTTTTTCTCACTCCTACTAGTGAATGTAATGTAACACACACCCATACAATGCGCACCACCCCGTGATGTTTTTCTCACTCCTACTAGTGAATGTAATGTAACACACACCCATACAATGCGCACCACCCCGTGATGATTTTCTCACTCCTACTAGTGAAAGTAATGTAACACACACCCATACAATTCGCACCACCCCGTGATGTTTTTCTCACTCCTACTAGTGAATGTAATGTAACACACACCCATACAATGCGCACCACCCCGTGATGTTTTTCTCACTCCAACTAGTGAATGTAATGAAACACACACCCATACAATGCGCACCACCCCGTGATGTTTTTCTCACTCCTACTAGTGAATGGAATGTAACACACACCCATACAATGCGCACCACCCCGTGATGTTTTTCTCACTCCTACTAGTGAATCTAATGTAACACACACCCATACAAGGCGCACCACCCCGTGATGTTTTTCTCACTCCTACTAGTGAATGTAATGTAACACACACCCATACAATGCGCACCACCCCGTGATGTTTTTCTCACTCCTACTAGTGAATGTAATGTAACACACACCCATACAATGCGCACCACCCCGTGATGTTTTTCTCACTCCTACTAGTGAATCTAATGTAACACACACCCATACAATGCGCACCACCCCGTGATGTTTTTCTCACTCCTACTAGTGAATCTAATGTAACACACACCCATACAATGCGCACCACCCCGTGATGTTTTTCTCACTCCCACTAGTGAATCTAATGTAACACACACCCATACAATGCGCACCACCCCGTGATGTTTTTCTCACTCCTACTAGTGAATCTCATGTAACACACACCCATACAATGCGCACCACCCCGTGATGTTTTTCTCACTCCTACTAGTGAATCTAATGTAACACACACCCATACAATGCGCACCACCCCGTGATATTTTTCTCACTCCTACTAGTGAATCTAATGTAACACACACCCATACAATGTGCACCACCCCGTTATGTTTTTCTCACTCCCACTAGTGAATCTAATGTAACACACACCCATACAATGCGCACCACCCCGTGATATTTTTCTCACTCCCACTAGTGAATCTCATGTAACACACACCCATACAAGGCGCACCACCTCGTGATGTTTTTCTCACTCCAACTAGTGAATCTCATGTAACACACACCCATACAACACGCACCACCCCGTGATGTTTTTCTCACTCCTACTAGTGAATGTAATGTAACACACACCCATACAATGCGCACCACCCCGTGATGTTTTTCTCACTCGTACTAGTGAATGTAATGAAACACACACCCATACAATGCGCACCACCCCGTGATGTTTTTCTCACTCCTACTAGTGAATGGAATGTAACACACACCCATACAATGCGCACCACCCCGTGATGTTTTTCTCACTCCTACTAGTGAATCTAATGTAACACACACCCATACAAGGCGCACCACCCCGTGATGTTTTTCTCACTCCTACTAGTGAATGTAATGTAACACACACCCATACAATGCGCACCACCCCGTGATGTTTTTCTCACTCCTACTTGTGAATGTAATGTAACACACACCCATACAATGGGCACCACCCCGTGATGTTTTTCTCACGGCTACTAGTGAATCTAATGTAACACACACCCATACAATGCGCACCACCCCGTGATGTTTTTCTCACTCCTACTAGTGAATCAAATGTAACACACACCCATACAATGCGCACCACCCCGTGATGTTTTTCTCACTCCTACTAGTGAATCTAATGTAACACACACCCATACAATGCGCACCACCCCGTGATGTTTTTCTCACTCCCACTAGTGAATCTAATGTAACACACACCCATACAATACGCACCACCCCGTGATGTTTTTCTCACTCCTACTAGTGAATCTAATGTAACACACACCCATACAATTCGCACCACAGCGTGATGTTTTTCTCACTCCTACTAGTGAATCTAATGTAACACACACCCATACAATGGGCACCACCCCGTGATGTTTTTCTCACTCCTACTAGTGAATCTAATGTAACACACACCCATACAAGGCGCACCACCCCGTGATGTTTTTCTCACTCCTACTAGTGAATCTAATGTAACACACACCCATACAAGGCGCACCACCCCGTGATGATTTTCTCAATCCTACTAGTGAATGTAATGTAACACACACCCATACAATGCGCACCACCCCGTGATGTTTTTCTCACTCCTACTAGTGAATCTAATGTAACACACACCCATACAATGCGCACCACCCCGTGATGTTTTCTCACTCCTACTAGTGAATGTAATGTAACACACACCCATACAATGCGCACCACCCCGTGATGTTTTTCTCACTCCTACTAGTGAATCTAGTGTAACACACACCCATACAATGCGCACCACCCCGTGATGTTTTTCTCACTCCTACTAGTGAATGTAATGTAACACACACCCATACAATGCGCACCACCCCGTGATGTTTTTCTCACTCCTACTAGTGAATGTAATGTAACACACACCCATACAATGCGCACCACCCCGTGATGTTTTTCTCACTCCTACTAGTGAATGTAATGTAACACACACCCATACAATGCGCACCACCCCGTGATGTTTTTCTCACTCCTACTAGTGAATGTAATGTAACACACACCCATACAATGCGCACCACCCCGTGATGTTTTTCTCACTCCTACTAGTGAATGTAATGTAACACACACCCATACAATGCGCACCACCCCGTGATGATTTTCTCACTCCTACTAGTGAAAGTAATGTAACACACACCCATACAATTCGCACCACCCCGTGATGTTTTTCTCACTCCTACTAGTGAATGTAATGTAACACACACCCATACAATGCGCACCACCCCGTGATGTTTTTCTCACTCCTACTAGTGAATGTAATGAAACACACACCCATACAATGCGCACCACCCCGTGATGTTTTTCTCACTCCTACTAGTGAATCTAATGTAACACACACCCATACAAGGCGCACCACCCCGTGATGATTTTCTCAATCCTACTAGTGAATGTAATGTAACACACACCCATACAATGCGCACCACCCCGTGATGTTTTTCTCACTCCTACTAGTGAATCTAATGTAACACACACCCATACAATGCGCACCACCCCGTGATGTTTTCTCACTCCTACTAGTGAATGTAATGTAACACACACCCATACAATGCGCACCACCCCGTGATGTTTTTCTCACTCCTACTAGTGAATGTAATGAAACACACACCCATACAATGCGCACCACCCCGTGATGTTTTTCTCACTCCCACTAGTGAATCTAATGTAACACACACCCATACAAGGCGCACCACCCCGTGATGTTTTTCTCACTCCCACTAGTGAATCTAATGTAACACACACCCATACAAGGCGCACCACCCCGTGATGTTTTTCTCACTCCTACTAGTGAATGTAATGTAACACACACCCATACAATGCGCACCACCCCGTGATGTTTTTCTCACTCCTACTTGTGAATGTAATGTAACACACACCCATACAATGCGCACCACCCGGTGATGTTTTTCTCACTCCTACTAGTGAATGTAATGTAACACACACCCATACAATGCGCACCACCCCGTGATGTTTTTCTCACTCCTACTAGTGAATCTAATGTAACACACACCCATACAATGCGCACCACCCCGTGATGTTTTTCTCACTCCTACTAGTGAATCTAATGTAACACACACCCATACAATGCGCACCACCCCGTGATGTTTTTCTCACTCCTACTAGTGAATCTAATGTAACACACACCCATACAATGCGCACCACCCCGTGATGTTTTTCTCACTCCTACTAGTGAATCTAATGTAACACACACCCATACAATGCGCACCACCCCGTGATGTTTTTCTCACTCCTACTAGTGAATCTAATGTAACACACACCCATACAATGGGCACCACCCCGTGATGTTTATCTCACTCCTACTAGTGAATGTAATGTAACACACACCCATACAAGGCGCACCACCCCGTGATGTTTTTCTCACTCCTACTAGTGAATGTAATGTAACACACACCCATACAAGGCGCACCACCCCGTGATGATTTTCTCACTCCTACTAGTGAATGTAATGTAACACACACCCATACAAGGCGCACCACCCCGTGATGTTTTTTTCACTCCTACTAGTGAATCTAGTGTAACACACACCCATACAATGCGCACCACCCCGTGATGTTTTTCTCACTCCTACTAGTGAATGTAATGTAACACACACCCATACAATGCGCACCACCCCGTGATGTTTTTCTCACTCCTACTAGTGAATGTAATGTAACACACACCCATACAATGCGCACCACCCCGTGATGTTTTTCTCACTCCTACTAGTGAATGTAATGTAACACACACCCATACAATGCGCACCACCCCGTGATGTTTTTCTCACTCCTACTAGTGAATGTAATGTAACACACACCCATACAATGCGCACCACCCCGTGATGTTTTTCTCACTCCTACTAGTGAATGTAATGTAAGAGACACCCATACAATGCGCACCACCCCGTGATGTTTTTCTCACGGCTACTAGTGAATCTAATGTAACACACACCCACACAATGCGCACCACCCCGTGATGTTTTTCTCACTCCTACTAGTGAATGTAATGTAACACACACCCATACAATGCGCACCACCCCGTGATGTTTTTCTCACTCCTACTAGAGAATGTAATGTAAGAGACACCCATACAATGCGCACCACCCCGTGATGTTTTTCTCACGGCTACTAGTGAATCTAATGTAACACACACCCATACAATGCGCACCACCCCGTGATGTTTTTCTCACGGCTACTAGTGAATCTAATGTAACACACACCCACACAATGCGCACCACCCCGTGATGTTTTTCTCACGGCTACTAGTGAATCTAATGTAACACACACCCACACAATGCGCACCACCCCGTGATGTTTTTCTCACGGCTACTAGTGAATCTAATGTAACACACACCCACACAATGCGCACCACCCCGTGATGTTTTTCTCACTCCTACTAGTGAATGTAATGTAACACACACCCACACAATGCGCACCACCCCGTGATGTTATTCTCACTCCTACTAGTGAATGTAATGTAACACACACCCACACAATGCGCACCACCCCGTGATGTTTTTCTCACTCCTACTTGAGAATGTAATGTAACACACACCCACACAATGCACACCACCCCGTGATGATTTTCTCACTCCTACTAGTGAATCTAATGTAACGCACACCAATACTATGCGCACCACCCCGTGATGTTTTTCTCACTCCCACTAGTGAATCTAATGTAACACACACCCATACAATGCGCACCACCCCGTGATGTTTTTCTCACTCCCACTAGTGAATGTAATGTAACACACACCCACACAATGCGCACCACCCCATGATGATTTTCTCACTCCTACTAGTGAAAGTAATGTAACACACACCCACACAATGCGCACCACCCCGTGATGTTTTTCTCACTCCTACTTTAGAATGTAATGTAACACACACCCACACAATGCGCACCACCCCGTGATGTTTTTCTCACTCCTACTAGTGAATCTAATGTAACGCACACCCATACAATGCGCACCACCCCGTGATGTTTTTCTCACTCCTACTAGTGAATGTAATGTAATACACACCCATACAATGCGCACCACCCCGTGATGTTTTTCTCACTCCTACTAGTGAATCTAATGTAACACACACCCATACAATGCGCACCACCCCGTGATGTTTTTCTCACTCCTACTAGTGAATCTAATGTAACACACACCCATACAATGCGCACCACCCCGTGATGTTTTTCTCACTCCTACTAGTGAATGTAATGTAACACACACCCATTCAATGCGCACCGCCCCGTGATGTTTTTCTCACTCCCACTAGTGAATCTAATGTAACACACACCAATACAATGCGCACCACCCCGCGATGTTTTTCTCACTCCCACTAGTGAATCTAATGTAACACACACCCATACAATGCGCACCACCCCGCGACGTTTTTCTCACTCCCACTAGTGAATCTAATGTAACACACACCCATACAATGCGCACCACCCCGCGACGTTTTTCTCACTCCCACTAGTGAATCTAATGTAACACACACCCATACAATGCGCACCACCCCGTGACGTTTTTCTCACTCCCACTAGTGAATCTAATGTAACAGACAAGAATACAATGCGCACCACCCCGTGATGTTTTTCTCACTCCCACTAGTGAATCTAATGTAACACACACCCATACAAGGCGCACCACCCCGTGATGTTTTTCTCACTCCAACTAGTGAATCTCATGTAACACACACCCATACAAGGCGCACCACCCCGTGATGTTTTTCTCACTCCTACTACTGAATCTAATGTAACACACACCCATACAATGCGCACCACCCCGTGATGTTTTTCTCACTCCTACTAGTGAATGTAATGTAACACACACCCATACAATGCGCACCACCCCGTGATGTTTTTCTCACTCCTACTAGTGAATGTAATGTAACACACACCCATACAATGCGCACCACCCCGTGATGTTTTTCTCACTCCTACTAGTGAATGTAATGTAACACACACCCATACAATGCGCACCACCCCGTGATGATTTTCTCACTCCTACTAGTGAAAGTAATGTAACACACACCCATACAATGCGCACCACCCCGTGATGTTTTTCTCACTCCTACTACTGAATGTAATGTAACACACACCCATACAATGCGCACCACCCCGTGATGTTTTTCTCACTCCTACTAGTGAATGTAATGTAACACACACCCATACGATGCGCACCACCCCGTGATGTTTTTCTCACTCCTACTAGTGAATGTAATGTAACACACACCCATACAATGCGCAACACCCCGTGATGTTTTTCTCACTCCTACTAGTGAATGTTATGTAACACACACCCATACAATGCGCACCACCCCGTGATGTTTTTCTCACTCCTACTAGAGAATGTAATGTAACAGACACCCATACAATGCGCACCACCCCGTGATGTTTTTCTCACGGCTACTAGTGAATCTAATGTAACACACACCCATACAATGCGCACCACCCCGTGATGTTTTTCTCACGGCTACTAGTGAATCTAATGTAACACACACCCACACAATGCGCACCACCCCGTGATGTTTTTCTCACGGCTACTAGTGAATCTAATGTAACACACACCCACACAATGCGCACCACCCCATGATGTTTTTCTCACGGCTACTAGTGAATCTAATGTAACACACACCCACACAATGCGCACCACCCCGTGATGTTTTTCTCACTCCTACTAGTGAATGTAATGTAACACACACCCACACAATGCGCACCACCCCGTGATGTTATTCTCACTCCTACTAGTGAATGTAATGTAACACACACCCACACAATGCGCACCACCCCGTGATGTTTTTCTCACTCCTACTTGAGAATGTAATGTAACACACACCCACACAATGCGCACCACCCCGTGATGTTTTTCTCACTCCTACTAGTGAATGTAATGTAACACACACCCATACAATGCGCACCACCCCGTGATTATTTTCTCACTCCTACTAGTGAATCTAATGTAACGCACACCAATACTATGCGCACCACCCCGTGATGTTTTTCTCACTCCCACTAGTGAATCTAATGTAACACACACCCATACAATGCGCACCACCCCGTGATGTTTTTCTCACTCCCACTAGTGAATATAATGTAACACACACCCACACAATGCGCACCACCCCGTGATGATTTTCTCACTCCTACTAGTGAAAGTAATGTAACACACACCCACACAATGCGCACCACCCCGTGATGTTTTTCTCACTCCTACTTGAGAATGTAATGTAACACACACCCACACAATGCGCACCACCCCGTGATGTCTTTCTCACTCCTACTAGTGAATCTAATGTAACGCACACCCATACAATGCGCACCACCCCGTGATGTTTTTCTCACTCCTACTAGTGAATGTAATGTAACACACACCCATACAATGCGCACCACCCCGTGATGTTTTTCTCACTCCTACTAGTGAATCTAATGTAACACACACCCATAAAATGCGCACCACCCCGTGATGTTTTTCTCACTCCTACTAGTGAATCTAATGTAACACACACCCATACAATGCGCACCACCCCGTGATGTTTTTCTCACTCCTACTAGTGAATGTAATGTAACACACACCCATTCAATGCGCACCGCCCCGTGATGTTTTTCTCACTCCCACTAGTGAATCTAATGTAACACACACCAATACAATGCGCACCACCCCGCGATGTTTTTCTCACTCCCACTAGTGAATCTAATGTAACACACACCCATACAATGCGCACCACCCCGCGACGTTTTTCTCACTCCCACTAGTGAATCTAATGTAACACACACCCATACAATGCGCACCACCCCGCGACGTTTTTCTCACTCCCACTAGTGAATCTAATGTAACACACACCCATACAATGCGCACCACCCCGTGACGTTTCTCTCACTCCCACTAGTGAATCTAATGTAACAGACAACCATACAATGCGCACCACCCCGTGATGTTTTTCTCACTCCCACTAGTGAATCTAATGTAACACACACCCATACAAGGCGCACCACCCCGTGATGTTTTTCTCACTCCAACTAGTGAATCTCATGTAACACACACCCATACAAGGCGCACCACCCCATGATGTTTTTCTCACTCCTACTAGTGAATGTAATGTAACACACACCCATACAATGCGCACCACCCCGTGATGTTTTTCTCACTCCTACTAGTGAATGTAATGAAACACACACCCATACAATGCGCACCACCCCGTGATGTTTTTCTCACTCCTACTTGTGAATGTAATGTAACACACACCCATACAATGGGCACCACCCCGTGATGTTTTTCTCACGGCTACTAGTGAATCTAATGTAACACACACCCATACAATGCGCACCACCCCGTGATGTTTTTCTCACTCCTACTAGTGAATCTAATGTAACACACACCCATACAATGCGCACCACCCCGTGATGTTTTTCTCACTCCTACTAGTGAATCTAATGTAACACACACCCATACAATGCGCACCACCCCGTGATGTTTTTCTCACTCCTACTAGTGAATCTAATGTAACACACACCCATACAATGCGCACCACCCCGTGATGTTTTTCTCACTCGTACTAGTGAATCTAATGTAACACACACCCATACAATGCGCACCACCCCGTGATGTTTTTCTCACTCCTACTAGTGAATCTAATGTAACACACACCCATACAATGGCCACCACCCCGTGATGTTTTTCTCACTCCTACTAGTGAATCTAATGTAACAAGAACCCATACAAGGCGCACCACCCCGTGATGTTTTTCTCACTCCTACTAGTGAATCTAATGTAACACACACCCATACAAGGCGCACCACCCCGTGATGATTTTCTCAATCCTACTAGTGAATGTAATGTAACACACACCCATACAATGCGCACCACCCCGTGATGTTTTTCTCACTCCTACTAGTGAATCTAATGTAACACACACCCATACAATGCGCACCACCCCGTGATGTTTTTCTCACTCCTACTAGTGAATCTAATGTAACACACACCCATACAATGCGCACCACCCCGTGATGTTTTCTCACTCCTACTAGTGAATGTAATGTAACACACACCCATACAATGCGCACCACCCCGTGATGTTTTTCTCACTCCTACTAGTGAATGTAATGAAACACACACCCATACAATGCGCACCACCCCGTGATGTTTTTCTCACTCCCACTAGTGAATCTAATGTAACACACACCCATACAAGGCGCACCACCCCGTGATGTTTTTCTCACTCCCACTAGTGAATCTAATGTAACACACACCCATACAAGGCGCACCACCCCGTGATGTTTTTCTCACTCCTACTAGTGAATGTAATGTAACACACACCCATACAATGCGCACCACCCCGTGATGTTTTTCTCACTCCTACTAGTGAATGTAATGTAACACACACCCATACAATGCGCACCACCCCGTGATGTTTTTCTCTCTCCTACTAGTGAATCTAATGTAACACACACCCATACAATGCGCACCACCCCGTGATGTTTTTCTCACTCCTACTAGTGAATCTAATGTAACACACACCCATACAATGCGCACCACCCCGTGATGTTTTTCTCACTCCTACTAGTGAATCTAATGTAACACACACCCATACAATGCGCACCACCCCGTGATGTTTTTCTCACTCCTACTAGTGAATCTAATGTAACACACACCCATACAATGCGCACCACCCCGTGATGTTTTTCTCACTCCTACTAGTGAATCTAATGTAACACACACCCATACAATGGGCACCACCCCGTGATGTTTTTCTCACTCCTACTAGTGAATGTAATGTAACACACACCCATACAATGGGCACCACCCCGTGATGTTTTTCTCACTCCTACTAGTGAATGTAATGTAACACACACCCATACAAGGCGCACCACCCCGTGATGATTTTCTCACTCCTACTAGTGAATGTAATGTAACACACACCCATACAAGGCGCACCACCCCGTGATGTTTTTCTCACTCCTACTAGTGAATCTAGTGTAACACACACCCATACAATGCGCACCACCCCGTGATGTTTTTCTCACTCCTACTAGTGAATGTAATGTAACACACACCCATACAATGCGCACCACCCCGTGATGTTTTTCTCACTCCTACTAGTGAATGTAATGTAACACACACCCATACGATGCGCACCACCCCGTGATGTTTTTCTCACTCCTACTAGTGAATGTAATGTAACACACACCCATACAATGCGCAACACCCCGTGATGTTTTTCTCACTCCTACTAGTGAATGTAATGTAACACACACCCATACAATGCGCACCACCCCGTGATGTTTTTCTCACTCCTACTAGAGAATGTAATGTAACAGACACCCATACAATGCGCACCACCCCGTGATGTTTTTCTCACGGCTACTAGTGAATCTAATGTAACACACACCCATACAATGCGCACCACCCCGTGATGTTTTTCTCACGGCTACTAGTGAATCTAATGTAACACACACCCACACAATGCGCACCACCCCGTGATGTTTTTCTCACTCCTACTAGTGAATCTAATGTAACACACACCCATACAATGCGCACCACCCCGTGATGTTTTTCTCACTCCTACTAGTGAATCTAATGTAACACACACCCATACAATGCGCACCACCCCGTGATGTTTTTCTCACTCCTACTAGTGAATCTAATGTAACACACACCCATACAATGCGCACCACCCCGTGATGTTTTTCTCACTCGTACTAGTGAATCTAATGTAACACACACCCATACAATGCGCACCACCCCGTGATGTTTTTCTCACTCCTACTAGTGAATCTAATGTAACACACACCCATACAATGGCCACCACCCCGTGATGTTTTTCTCACTCCTACTAGTGAATCTAATGTAACAAGAACCCATACAAGGCGCACCACCCCGTGATGTTTTTCTCACTCCTACTAGTGAATCTAATGTAACACACACCCATACAAGGCGCACCACCCCGTGATGATTTTCTCAATCCTACTAGTGAATGTAATGTAACACACACCCATACAATGCGCACCACCCCGTGATGTTTTTCTCACTCCTACTAGTGAATCTAATGTAACACACACCCATACAATGCGCACCACCCCGTGATGTTTTTCTCACTCCTACTAGTGAATCTAATGTAACACACACCCATACAATGCGCACCACCCCGTGATGTTTTCTCACTCCTACTAGTGAATGTAATGTAACACACACCCATACAATGCGCACCACCCCGTGATGTTTTTCTCACTCCTACTAGTGAATGTAATGAAACACACACCCATACAATGCGCACCACCCCGTGATGTTTTTCTCACTCCCACTAGTGAATCTAATGTAACACACACCCATACAAGGCGCACCACCCCGTGATGTTTTTCTCACTCCCACTAGTGAATCTAATGTAACACACACCCATACAAGGCGCACCACCCCGTGATGTTTTTCTCACTCCTACTAGTGAATGTAATGTAACACACACCCATACAATGCGCACCACCCCGTGATGTTTTTCTCACTCCTACTAGTGAATGTAATGTAACACACACCCATACAATGCGCACCACCCCGTGATGTTTTTCTCTCTCCTACTAGTGAATCTAATGTAACACACACCCATACAATGCGCACCACCCCGTGATGTTTTTCTCACTCCTACTAGTGAATCTAATGTAACACACACCCATACAATGCGCACCACCCCGTGATGTTTTTCTCACTCCTACTAGTGAATCTAATGTAACACACACCCATACAATGCGCACCACCCCGTGATGTTTTTCTCACTCCTACTAGTGAATCTAATGTAACACACACCCATACAATGCGCACCACCCCGTGATGTTTTTCTCACTCCTACTAGTGAATCTAATGTAACACACACCCATACAATGGGCACCACCCCGTGATGTTTTTCTCACTCCTACTAGTGAATGTAATGTAACACACACCCATACAATGGGCACCACCCCGTGATGTTTTTCTCACTCCTACTAGTGAATGTAATGTAACACACACCCATACAAGGCGCACCACCCCGTGATGATTTTCTCACTCCTACTAGTGAATGTAATGTAACACACACCCATACAAGGCGCACCACCCCGTGATGTTTTTCTCACTCCTACTAGTGAATCTAGTGTAACACACACCCATACAATGCGCACCACCCCGTGATGATTTTCTCACTCCTACTAGTGAATCTAATGTAACGCACACCAATACAATGCGCACCACCCCGTGATGTTTTTCTCACTCCCACTAGTGAATGTAATGTAACACACACCCACACAATGCGCACCACCCCATGATGATTTTCTCACTCCTACTAGTGAAAGTAATGTAACACACACCCACACAATGCGCACCACCCCGTGATGTTTTTCTCACTCCTACTTGAGAATGTAATGTAACACACACCCACACAATGCGCACCACCCCGTGATGTTTTTCTCACTCCTACTAGTGAATGTAATGTAACACACACCCATACAATGGGCACCACCCCGTGATGTTTTTCTCACTCCTACTAGTGAATGTAATGTAACACACACCCATACAAGGCGCACCACCCCGTGATGATTTTCTCACTCCTACTAGTGAATGTAATGTAACACACACCCATACAAGGCGCACCACCCCGTGATGTTTTTCTCACTCCTACTAGTGAATCTAGTGTAACACACACCCATACAATGCGCACCAGCCCGTGATGTTTTTCTCACTCCTACTAGTGAATGTAATGTAACACACACCCATACAATGCGCACCACCCCGTGATGTTTTTCTCACTCCTACTAGTGAATGTAATGTAACACACACCCATACGATGCGCACCACCCCGTGATGTTTTTCTCACTCCTACTAGTGAATGTAATGTAACACACACCCATACAATGCGCAACACCCCGTGATGTTTTTCTCACTCCTACTAGTGAATGTAATGTAACACACACCCATACAATGCGCACCACCCCGTGATGTTTTTCTCACTCCTACTAGAGAATGTAATGTAACAGACACCCATACAATGCGCACCACCCCGTGATGTTTTTCTCACGGCTACTAGTGAATCTAATGTAACACACACCCATACAATGCGCACCACCCCGTGATGTTTTTCTCACGGCTACTAGTGAATCTAATGTAACACACACCCACACAATGCGCACCACCCCGTGATGTTTTTCTCACGGCTACTAGTGAATCTAATGTAACACACACCCACACAATGCGCACCATCCCGTGATGTTTTTCTCACGGCTACTAGTGAATCTAATGTAACACACACCCACACAATGCGCACCACCCCATGATGTTTTTCTCACGGCTACTAGTGAATCTAATGTAACACACACCCATACAATGCGCACCACCCCGTGATGTTTTTGTCACTCCTACTAGTGAATGTAATGTAACACACACCCACACAATGCGCACCACCCCGTGATGTTATTCTCACTCCTACTAGTGAATGTAATGTAACACACACCCACACAATGCGCACCACCCCGTGATGTTTTTCTCACTCCCACTAGTGAATCTAATGTAACACACACCCATACAATGCGCACCACCCCGCGACGTTTTTCTCACTCCCACTAGTGAATCTAATGTAACACACACCCATACAATGCGCACCACCCCGTGACGTTTTTCTCACTCCCACTAGTGAATCTAATGTAACACACACCCATACAATGCGCACCACCCCGTGACGTTTTTCTCACTCCCACTAGTGAATCTAATGTAACACACAACCATACAATGCGCACCACCCCGTGATGTTTTTCTCACTCCCACTAGTGAATCTAATGTAACACACACCCATACAAGGCGCACCACCCCGTGATGTTTTTCTCACTCCAACTAGTGAATCTCATGTAACACACACCCATACAAGGCGCACCACCCCGTGATGTTTTTCTCACTCCTACTAGTGAATGTAATGTAACACACACCCATACAATGTGCACCACCCCGTGATGTTTTTCTCACTCCTACTAGTGAATGTAATGAAACACACACCCATACAATGCGCACCACCCCGTGATGTTTTTCTCACGGCTACTAGTGAATCTAATGTAACACACACCCATACAATGCGCACCACCCCGTGAAGTTTTTCTCACTCCCACTAGTGAATCTAATGTAACACACACCCATACAAGGCGCACCACCCCGTGATGTTTTTCTCACTCCTACTAGTGAATCTAATGTAACACACACCCATACAATGCGCACCACCCCGTTATGTTTTTCTCACTCCTACTAGTGAATGTAATGTTACACACACCCATACAATGCGCACCACCCCGTGATGTTTTTCTCACTCCTACTTGTGAATGTATTGTAACACACACCCATACAATGCGTACCACCCCGTGATGTTTTTCTCACTCCTACTAGTGAATGTAATGTAACACACACCCATACAATGCGCACCACCCCGTGATGTTTTTCTCACTCCTACTAGTGAATCTAATGTAACACACACCCATACAATGCGCACCACCCCGTGATGTTTTTCTCACTCCTACTAGTGAATCTAATGTAACACACACCCATACAATGCGCACCACCCCGTAATGTTTTTCTCACGGCTACTAGTGAATCTAATGTAACACACACCCACACAATGCGCACCACCCCGTGATGTTTTTGTCACTCCTACTAGTGAATCTAATGTAACACACACCCATACAATGCGCACCACCCCGTGATGTTTTTCTCACTCCTACTAGTGAATCTAATGTAACACACACCCATACAATGGGCACCACCCCGTGATGTTTTTCTCACTCCTACTAGTGAATGTAATGTAACACACACCCATACAAGGCGCACCACCCCGTGATGTTTTTCTCACTCCTACTAGTGAATCTAATGTAACACACACCCATACAAGGCGCACCACCCCGTGATGATTTTCTCACTCCTACTAGTGAATGTAATGTAACACACACCCATACAATGCGCACCACCCCGTGATGTTTTTCTCCATCCTACTAGTGAATCTAATGTAACACACACCCATACATTGCGCACCACCCCGTGATGTTTTTCTCACTCCTACTAGTGAATCTAATGTAACACACACCCATACAATGCGCACCACCCCGTGATGTTTTTCTCACTCCCACTAGTGAATCTAATGTAACACACACCCATACCAGGCGCACCACCCCGTGATGTTTTTCTCACTCCTACTAGTGAATCTAATGTAACACACACCCATTCAATGCGCACCACCCCGTGATGTTTTTCTCACTCCCACTAGTGAATCTAATGTAACACACACCAATACAATGCGCACCACCCCGCGATGTTTTTCTCACTCCCACTAGTGAATCTAATGTAACACACACCCATACAATGCGCACCACCCCGCGACGTTTTTCTCACTCCCACTAGTGAATCTAATGTAACACACACCCATACAATGCGCACCACCCCGTGACGTTTTTCTCACTCCCACTAGTGAATCTAATGTAACACACACCCATACAATGCGCACCACGCCGTGACGTTTTTCTCACTCCCACTAGTGAATCTAATGTAACACACACCCATACAATGCGCACCACCCCGTGATGTTTTTCTCACTCCCACTAGTGAATCTAATGTAACACACACCCATACAAGGCGCACCACCCCGTGATGTTTTTCTCACTCCAACTAGTGAATCTCATGTAACACACACCCATACAAGGCGCACCACCCCGTGATGTTTTTCTCACTCCTACTAGTGAATGTAATGTAACACACACCCATACAATGCGCACCACCCCGTGATGTTTTTCTCACTCCTACTAGTGAATGTAATGAAACACACACCCATACAATGCGCACCACCCCGTGATGTTTTTCTCACGGCTACTAGTGAATCTAATGTAACACACACCCATACAATGCGCACCACCCCGTGAAGTTTTTCTCACTCCCACTAGTGAATCTAATGTAACACACACCCATACAAGGCGCACCACCCCGTGATGTTTTTCTCACTCCTACTAGTGAATCTAATGTAACACACACCCATACAATGCGCACCACCCCGTTATGTTTTTCTCACTCCTACTAGTGAATGTAATGTTACACACACCCATACAATGCGAACCACCCCGTGATGTTTTTCTCACTCCTACTTGTGAATGTAATGTAACACACACCCATACAATGCGCACCACCCCGTGATGTTTTTCTCACTCCTACTAGTGAATGTAATGTAACACACACCCATACAATGCGCACCACCCCGTGATGTTTTTCTCACTCCTACTAGTGAATCTAATGTAACACACACCCATACAATGCGCACCACCCCGTGATGTTTTTCTCACTCCTACTAGTGAATCTAATGTAACACACACCCATACAATGCGCACCACCCCGTGATGTTTTTCTCACTCCTACTAGTGAATCTAATGTAACACACACCCATACAATGCGCACCACCCCGTGATGTTTTTCTCACTCCTACTAGTGAATCTAATGTAACACACACCCATACAATGCGCACCACCCCGTGATGTTTTTCGCACTCCTACTAGTGAATCTAATGTAACACACACCCATACAATGGGCACCACCCCGTGATGTTTTTCTCACTCCTACTAGTGAATGTAATGTAACACACACCCATACAAGGCGCACCACCCCGTGATGTTTTTCTCACTCCTACTAGTGAATCTAATGTAACACACACCCATACAAGGCGCACCACCCCGTGATGATTTTCTCAATCCTACTAGTGAATGTATTGTAACACACACCCATACAATGCGCACCACCCCGTGATGTTTTTCTCCATCCTACTAGTGAATCTAATGTAACACACACCCATACATTGCGCACCACCCCGTGATGTTTTTCTCACTCCTACTAGTGAATCTAATGTAACACACACCCATACAATGCGCACCACCCCGTGATGTTTTTCTCACTCCCACTAGTGAATCTAATGTAACACACACCCATACAAGGCGCACCACCCCGTGATGTTTTTCTCACTCCTACTAGTGAATCTAA
>NW_026947967.1:0-66368 GCF_034190915.1 Cavia porcellus
GGGTGTGTGTTACATTAGATTCACTAGTAGGAGTGAGAAAAACATCACGGGCTGGTGCGCATTGTATGGGTGTGTGTTACATTAGATTCACTAGTAGGAGTGAGAAAAACATCACGGGCTGGTGCGCATTGTATGGGTGTGTGTTACATTACATTCACTAGTAGGAGTGAGAAAAACATCACGGGGTGGTGCGCATTGTATGGGTGTGTGTTACATTACATTCACTAGTAGGAGTGAGAAAAACATCACGGGGTGGTGCGCATTGTATGGGTGTGTGTTACATTACATTCACTAGTAGGAGTGAGGAAAACATCACGGGGTGGTGCGCATTGTATGGGTGTGTGTTACATTACATTCACTAGTAGGAGTGAGAAAAACATCACGGGGTGGTGCGCATTGTATGGGTGTGTGTTACATTACATTCACTAGTAGGAGTGAGAAAAACATCACGGGCTGGTGCGCATTGTATGGGTGTGTGTTACATTACATTCACTAGTAGGAGTGGAAAAACATCACGGGGTGGTGCGCATTGTATGGGTGTGTGTTACATTACATTCACTAGTAGGAGTGAGAAAAACATCACGGGGTGGTGCGCACTGTATGGGTGTGTGTTACATTACATTCACTAGTAGGAGTGAGAAAAACATCACGGGGTGGTGCGCACTGTATGGGTGTGTGTTACATTACATTCACTAGTAGGAGTGAGAAAAACATCACGGGGTGGTGCGCACTGTATGGGTGTGTGTTACATTACATTCACTAGTAGGAGTGAGAAAAACATCACGGGGTGGTGCGCACTGTATGGGTGTGTGTTACATTACATTCACTAGTAGGAGTGAGAAAAACATCACGGGGTGATGCGCACTGTATGGGTGTGTATTACATTACATTCACTAGTAGGAGTGAGAAAAACATCACGGGGTGATGCGCACTGTATGGGTGTGTGTTACATTACATTCACTAGTAGGAGTGAGAAAAACATCACGGGGTGATGCGCACTGTATGGGTGTGTGTTACATTACATTCACTAGTAGGAGTGAGAAAAACATCACGGGGTGGTGCGCACTGTATGGGTGTGTGTTACATTACATTCACTAGTAGGAGTGAGAAAAACATCACGGGGTGGTGCGCACTGTATGGGTGTGTGTTACATTACATTCACTAGTAGGAGTGAGAAAAACATCACGGGGTGATGCGCACTGTATGGGTGTGTGTTACATTACATTCACTAGTAGGAGTGAGAAAAACATCACGGGGTGGTGCGCACTGTATGGGTGTGTGTTACATTACATTCACTAGTAGGAGTGAGAAAAACATCACGGGGTGGTGCGCACTGTATGGGTGTGTGTTACATTACATTCACTAGTAGGAGTGAGAAAAACATCACGGGGTGGTGCGCATTGTATGGGTGTGTGTTACATTAGATTCACTAGTAGGAGTGAGAAAAACATCACGGGGTGGTGCGCATTGTATGGGTGTGTGTTACATTAGATTCACTAGTAGGAGTGAGAAAAACATCACGGGCTGGTGCGCATTGTATGGGTGTGTGTTACATTAGATTCACTAGTAGGAGTGAGAAAAACATCACGGGGTGGTGCGCATTGTATGGGTGTGTGTTACATTAGATTCACTAGTAGGAGTGAGAAAAACATCACGGGGTGGTGCGCATTGTATGGGTGTGTGTTACATTAGATTGACTAGTAGGAGTGAGAAAAACATCACGGGGTGGTGCGCATTGTATGGGTGTGTGTTACATTAGATTCACTAGTAGGAGTGAGAAAAACATCACGGGCTGGTGCGCATTGTATGGGTGTGTGTTACATTACATTCACTAGTAGGAGTGAGAAAAACATCACGGGCTGGTGCGCATTGTATGGTTGTGTGTTACATTACATTCACTAGTAGGAGTGAGAAAATCATCACGCGGTGGTGCGCATTCTATGGGTGTGTGTTACATTACATTCACTAGTAGGAGTGAGAAAAACATCACGGGGTGGTGCGCATTGTATGGGTGTGTGTTACATTACATTCACTAGTAGGAGTGAGAAAAACATCACGGGGTGGTGCGCATTGTATGGGTGTGTGTTACATTAGATTCACTAGTAGGAGTGAGAAAAACATCACGGGGTGGTGCGCATTGTATGGGTGTGTGTTACATTACATTCACTAGTAGGAGTGAGAAAAACATCACGGGCTGGTGCGCATTGTATGGGTGTGTGTTACATTAGATTCACTAGTAGGAGTGAGAAAAACATCACGGGCTGGTGCGCATTGTATGGGTGTGTGTTACATTAGATTCACTAGTAGGAGTGAGAAAAACATCACGGGCTGGTGCGCATTGTATGGGTGTGTGTTACATTACATTCACTAGTAGGAGTGAGAAAAACATCACGGGGTGGTGCGCATTGTATGGGTGTGTGTTACATTACATTCACTAGTAGGAGTGAGAAAAACATCACGGGGTGGTGCGCATTGTATGGGTGTGTGTTACATTACATTCACTAGTAGGAGTGAGGAAAACATCACGGGGTGGTGCGCATTGTATGGGTGTGTGTTACATTACATTCACTAGTAGGAGTGAGGAAATCATCACGGGGTGGTGCGCATTGTATGGGTGTGTGTTACATTACATTCACTAGTAGGAGTGAGAAAAACATCACGGGGTGGTGCGCACTGTATGGGTGTGTGTTACATTACATTCACTAGTAGGAGTGAGAAAAACATCATGGGGTGATGCGCACTGTATGGGTGTGTGTTACATTACATTCACTAGTAGGAGTGAGAAAAACATCACGGGGTGATGCGCACTGTATGGGTGTGTGTTACATTACATTCACTAGTAGGAGTGAGAAAAACATCACGGGGTGGTGCGCACTGTATGGGTGTGTGTTACATTACATTCACTAGTAGGAGTGAGAAAAACATCACGGGGTGGTGCGCACTGTATGGGTGTGTGTTACATTACATTCACTAGTAGGAGTGAGAAAAACATCACGGGGTGGTGCGCATTGTATGGGTGTGTGTTACATTCACTAGTAGGAGTGAGAAAAACATCACGGGGTGGTGCGCATTGTATGGGTGTGTGTTACATTACATTCACTAGTAGGAGTGAGAAAAACATCACGGGGTGGTGCGCATTGTATGGGTGTGTGTTACATTAGATTCACTAGTAGGAGTGAGAAAAACATCACGTGGTGGTGCGCATTGTATGGGTGTGTGTTACATTAGATTCACTAGTAGGAGTGAGAAAAACATCACGGGCTGGTGCGCATTGTATGGGTGTGTGTTACATTAGATTCACTAGTAGGAGTGAGAAAAACATCACGGGGTGGTGCGCATTGTATGGGTGTGTGTTACATTAGATTCACTAGTAGGAGTGAGAAAAACATCACGGGGTGGTGCGCATTGTATGGGTGTGTGTTACATTAGATTGACTAGTAGGAGTGAGAAAAACATCACGGGGTGGTGCGCATTGTATGGGTGTGTGTTACATTAGATTCACTAGTAGGAGTGAGAAAAACATCACGGGCTGGTGCGCATTGTATGGGTGTGTGTTACATTACATTCACTAGTAGGAGTGAGAAAAACATCACGGGCTGGTGCGCATTGTATGGTTGTGTGTTACATTACATTCACTAGTAGGAGTGAGAAAATCATCACGCGGTGGTGCGCCTTCTATGGGTGTGTGTTACATTACATTCAATAGTAGGAGTGAGAAAAACATCACGGGGTGGTGCGCATTGTATGGGTGTGTGTTACATTACATTCACTAGTAGGAGTGAGAAAAACATCACGGGGTGGTGCGCATTGTATGGGTGTGTGTTACATTAGATTCACTAGTAGGAGTGAGAAAAACATCACGGGGTGGTGCGCATTGTATGGGTGTGTGTTACATTACATTCACTAGTAGGAGTGAGAAAAACATCACGGGCTGGTGCGCATTGTATGGGTGTGTGTTACATTAGATTCACTAGTAGGAGTGAGAAAAACATCACGGGCTGGTGCGCATTGTATGGGTGTGTGTTACATTAGATTCACTAGTAGGAGTGAGAAAAACATCACGGGCTGGTGCGCATTGTATGGGTGTGTGTTACATTACATTCACTAGTAGGAGTGGAAAAAGCATCACGGGGTGGTGCGCATTGTATGGGTGTGTGTTACATTACATTCACTAGTAGGAGTGAGAAAAACATCACGGGGTGGTGCGCACTGTATGGGTGTGTGTTACATTACATTCACTAGTAGGAGTGAGAAAAACATCACGGGGTGGTGCGCACTGTATGGGTGTGTGTTACATTACATTCACTAGTAGGAGTGAGAAAAACATCACGGGGTGGTGCGCACTGTATGGGTGTGTGTTACATTACATTCACTAGTAGGAGTGAGAAAAACATCACGGGGTGGTGCGCACTGTATGGGTGTGTGTTACATTACATTCACTAGTAGGAGTGAGAAAAACATCACGGGGTGATGCGCACTGTATGGGTGTGTATTACATTACATTCACTAGTAGGAGTGACAAAAACATCACGGGGTGATGCGCACTGTATGGGTGTGTGTTACATTACATTCACTAGTAGGAGTGAGAAAAACATCACGGGGTGATGCGCACTGTATGGGTGTGTGTTACATTACATTCACTAGTAGGAGTGAGAAAAACATCACGGGGTGATGCGCACTGTATGGGTGTGTGTTACATTACATTCACTAGTAGGAGTGAGAAAAACATCACGGGGTGGTGCGCACTGTATGGGTGTGTGTTACATTACATTCACTAGTAGGAGTGAGAAAAACATCACGGGGTGGTGCGCACTGTATGGGTGTGTGTTACATTACATTCACTAGTAGGAGTGAGAAAAACATCACGGGGTGGTGCGCATTGTATGGGTGTGTGTTACATTAGATTCACTAGTAGGAGTGAGAAAAACATCACGGGGTGGTGCGCATTGTATGGGTGTGTGTTACGTTAGATTCACTAGTAGGAGTGAGAAAAACATCACGGGCTGGTGCGCATTGTATGGGTGTGTGTTACATTAGATTCACTAGTAGGAGTGAGAAAAACATCACGGGGTGGTGCGCATTGTATGGGTGTGTGTTACATTAGATTCACTAGTAGGAGTGAGAAAAACATCACGGGGTGGTGCGCATTGTATGGGTGTGTGTTACATTAGATTGACTAGTAGGAGTGAGAAAAACATCACGGGGTGGTGCGCATTGTATGGGTGTGTGTTACATTAGATTCACTAGTAGGAGTGAGAAAAACATCACGGGCTGGTGCGCATTGTATGGGTGTGTGTTACATTACATTCACTAGTAGGAGTGAGAAAAACATCACGGGCTGGTGCGCATTGTATGGTTGTGTGTTACATTACATTCACTAGTAGGAGTGAGAAAATCATCACGCGGTGGTGCGCATTCTATGGGTGTGTGTTACATTACATTCACTAGTAGGAGTGAGAAAAACATCACGGGGTGGTGCGCATTGTATGGGTGTGTGTTACATTACATTCACTAGTAGGAGTGAGAAAAACATCACGGGGTGGTGCGCATTGTATGGGTGTGTGTTACATTAGATTCACTAGTAGGAGTGAGAAAAACATCACGGGGTGGTGCGCATTGTATGGGTGTGTGTTACATTACATTCACTAGTAGGAGTGAGAAAAACATCACGGGCTGGTGCGCATTGTATGGGTGTGTGTTACATTAGATTCACTAGTAGGAGTGAGAAAAACATCACGGGCTGGTGCGCATTGTATGGGTGTGTGTTACATTAGATTCACTAGTAGGAGTGAGAAAAACATCACGGGCTGGTGCGCATTGTATGGGTGTGTGTTACATTACATTCACTAGTAGGAGTGAGAAAAACATCACGGGGTGGTGCGCATTGTATGGGTGTGTGTTACATTACATTCACTAGTAGGAGTGAGAAAAACATCACGGGGTGGTGCGCATTGTATGGGTGTGTGTTACATTACATTCACTAGTAGGAGTGAGGAAAACATCACGGGGTGGTGCGCATTGTATGGGTGTGTGTTACATTACATTCACTAGTAGGAGTGAGGAAATCATCACGGGGTGGTGCGCATTGTATGGGTGTGTGTTACATTACATTCACTAGTAGGAGTGAGAAAAACATCACGGGGTGGTGCGCACTGTATGGGTGTGTGTTACATTACATTCACTAGTAGGAGTGAGAAAAACATCACGGGGTGATGCGCACTGTATGGGTGTGTGTTACATTACATTCACTAGTAGGAGTGAGAAAAACATCACGGGGTGATGCGCACTGTATGGGTGTGTGTTACATTACATTCACTAGTAGGAGTGAGAAAAACATCACGGGGTGGTGCGCACTGTATGGGTGTGTGTTACATTACATTCACTAGTAGGAGTGAGAAAAACATCACGGGGTGGTGCGCACTGTATGGGTGTGTGTTACATTACATTCACTAGTAGGAGTGAGAAAAACATCACGGGGTGGTGCGCATTGTATGGGTGTGTGTTACATTCACTAGTAGGAGTGAGAAAAACATCACGGGGTGGTGCGCATTGTATGGGTGTGTGTTACATTACATTCACTAGTAGGAGTGAGAAAAACATCACGGGGTGGTGCGCATTGTATGGGTGTGTGTTACATTAGATTCACTAGTAGGAGTGAGAAAAACATCACGGGGTGGTGCGCATTGTATGGGTGTGTGTTACATTAGATTCACTAGTAGGAGTGAGAAAAACATCACGGGGTGGTGCGCATTGTATGGGTGTGTGTTACATTAGATTCACTAGTAGGAGTGAGAAAAACATCACGGGGTGGTGCGCATTGTATGGGTGTGTGTTACATTAGATTCACTAGTAGGAGTGAGAAAAACATCACGGGGTGGTGCGCATTGTATGGGTGTGTGTTACATTAGATTGACTAGTAGGAGTGAGAAAAACATCACGGGGTGGTGTGCATTGTATGGGTGTGTGTTACATTAGATTCACTAGTAGGAGTGAGAAAAACATCACGGGCTGGTGCGCATTGTATGGGTGTGTGTTACATTACATTCACTAGTAGGAGTGAGAAAAACATCACGGGCTGGTGCGCATTGTATGGTTGTGTGTTACATTACATTCACTAGTAGGAGTGAGAAAATCATCACGCGGTGGTGCGCATTCTATGGGTGTGTGTTACATTACATTCAATAGTAGGAGTGAGAAAAACATCACGGGGTGGTGCGCATTGTATGGGTGTGTGTTACATTACATTCACTAGTAGGAGTGAGAAAAACATCACGGGGTGGTGCGCATTGTATGGGTGTGTGTTACATTAGATTCACTAGTAGGAGTGAGAAAAACATCACGGGGTGGTGCGCATTGTATGGGTGTGTGTTACATTACATTCACTAGTAGGAGTGAGAAAAACATCACGGGCTGGTGCGCATTGTATGGGTGTGTGTTACATTAGATTCACTAGTAGGAGTGAGAAAAACATCACGGGCTGGTGCGCATTGTATGGGTGTGTGTTACATTAGATTCACTAGTAGGAGTGAGAAAAACATCACGGGCTGGTGCGCATTGTATGGGTGTGTGTTACATTACATTCACTAGTAGGAGTGAGAAAAACATCACGGGGTGGTGCGCATTGTATGGGTGTGTGTTACATTACATTCACTAGTAGGAGTGAGAAAAACATCACGGGGTGGTGCGCATTGTATGGGTGTGTGTTACATTACATTCACTAGTAGGAGTGAGGAAAACATCACGGGGTGGTGCGCATTGTATGGGTGTGTGTTACATTACATTCACTAGTAGGAGTGAGGAAATCATCACGGGGTGGTGCGCATTGTATGGGTGTGTGTTACATTACATTCACTAGTAGGAGTGAGAAAAACATCACGGGGTGGTGCGCACTGTATGGGTGTGTGTTACATTACATTCACTAGTAGGAGTCAGAAAAACATCACGGGGTGATGCGCACTGTATGGGTGTGTGTTACATTACATTCACTAGTAGGAGTGAGAAAAACATCACGGGGTGATGCGCACTGTATGGGTGTGTGTTACATTACATTCACTAGTAGGAGTGAGAAAAACATCACGGGGTGGTGCGCACTGTATGGGTGTGTGTTACATTACATTCACTAGTAGGAGTGAGAAAAACATCACGGGGTGGTGCGCACTGTATGGGTGTGTGTTACATTACATTCACTAGTAGGAGTGAGAAAAACATCACGGGGTGGTGCGCATTGTATGGGTGTGTGTTACATTCACTAGTAGAAGTGAGAAAAACATCACGGGGTGGTGCGCATTGTATGGGTGTGTGTTACATTACATTCACTAGTAGGAGTGAGAAAAACATCACGGGGTGGTGCGCATTGTATGGGTGTGTGTTACATTAGATTCACTAGTAGGAGTGAGAAAAACACCACGGGTTGGTGCGCATTGTATGGGTGTGTGTTACATTAGATTCACTAGTAGGAGTGAGAAAAACATCACGGGGTGGTGCGCATTGTATGGGTGTGTGTTACATTAGATTCACTAGTAGGAGTGAGAAAAACATCACGGGGTGGTGCGCATTGTATGGGTGTGCGTTACATTAAATTCACTAGTAGGAGTGAGAAAAACATCACGGGGTGGTGCGCATTGTATGGGTGTGTGTTACATTAGATTCACTAGTAGGAGTGAGAAAAACATCACGGGGTGGTGCGCATTGTATGGGTGTGTGTTACATTAGATTCACTAGTAGGATTGAGAAAAACATCACGGGCTGGTGCGCATTGTATGGGTGTGTGTTACATTAGATTCACTAGTAGGAGTGAGAAAAACATCACGGGGTGGTGCGCATTGTATGGGTTTGTGTTACATTACATTCACTAGTAGGAGTGAGAAAAACATCACGGGGTGGTGCGCATTGTATGGGTGTGTGTTACATTACATTCACTAGTAGGAGTGAGAAAAACATCACGGGGTGGTGCGCATTGTATGGGTGTGTGTTACATTACATTCACTAGTAGGAGTGAGAAAAACATCACGGGGTGGTGCGCATTGTATGGGTGTGTGTTACATTACATTCACTAGTAGGAGTGGAAAAACATCACGGGGTGGTGCGCATTGTATCGGTGTGTGTTACATTACATTCACTAGTAGGAGTGAGAAAAACATCACGGGGTGGTGCGCATTGTATGGGTGTGTGTTACATTACATTCACTAGTAGGAGTGAGGAAAACATCACGGGGTGGTGCGCACTGTATGGGTGTGTGTTACATTACATTCACTAGTAGGAGTGAGAAAAACATCACGGGGTGGTGCGCACTGTATGGGTGTGTGTTACATTACATTCACTAGTAGGAGTGAGAAAAACATCACGGGGTGGTGCGCACTGTATGGGTGTGTGTTACATTACATTCACTAGTAGGAGTGAGAAAAACATCACGGGGTGATGCGCACTGTATGGGTGTGTATTACATTACATTCACTAGTAGGAGTGAGAAAAACATCACGGGGTGGTGCGCACTGTATGGGTGTGTGTTACATTACATTCACTAGTAGGAGTGAGAAAAACATCACGGGGTGATGCGCAATGTATGGGTGTGTGTTACATTACATTCACTAGTAGGAGTGAGAAAAACATCACGGGGTGATGCGCACTGTATGGGTGTGTGTTACATTACATTCACTAGTAGGATTGAGAAAAACATCACGGGGTGGTGCGCACTGTATGGGTGTGTGTTACATTACATTCACTAGTTGGAGTGAGAAAAACATCTGGGGGTGGTGCGCACTGTATGGGTGTGTGTTACATTACATTCACTAGTAGGAGTGAGAAAAACATCACGGGGTGATGCACACTGTATGGGTGTGTTTTACATTACATTCACTAGTAGGAGTGAGAAAAACATCACGGGGTGGTGCGCACTGTATGGGTGTGTGTTACATTACATTCACTAGTAGGAGTGAGAAAAATATCACGGGGTGGTGCGCACTGTATGGGTGTGTGTTACATTACATTCACTAGTAGGAGTGAGAAAAACATCACGGGGTGGTGCGCACTGTATGGGTGTGTGTTACATTACATTCACTAGTAGGAGTGAGAAAAACATCACGGGGTGGTGCGCATTGTATGGGTGTGTGTTACATTCACTAGTAGGAGTGAGAAAAACATCAAGGGGTGGTGCACATTGTATGGGTGTGTGTTACATTAGATTCACTAGTAGGAGTGAGAAAAACATCACGGGGTTGTGCGCATTGTATGGGTGTGTGTTACATTAGATTCACTAGTAGGAGTGAGAAAAACATCACGGGGTGGTGCGCATTGTATGGGTGTGTGTTACATTAGATTCACTAGTAGGAGTGAGAAAAACATCACGGGGTGGTGCGCATTGTATGGGTGTGTGTTACATTAGATTCACTAGTAGGAGTGAGAAAAACATCACGGGGAGGTGCGCATTGTATGGGTGTGTGTTACATTAGATTCACTAGTAGGAGTGAGAAAAACATCACGGGGTGGTGCGCATTGTATGGGTGTGTGTTACATTACATTCACTAGTAGGAGTGAGAAAAACATCACGGGGTGGTGCGCATTGTATGGGTGTGTGTTACATTAGATTCACTAGTAGGAGTGAGAAAAACATCACGGGCTGGTGCGCATTGTATGGGTGTGTGTTACATTAGATTCACTAGTAGGAGTGAGAAAAACATCACGGGCTGGTGCGCATTGTATGGGTGTGTGTTACATTACATTCACTTGTAGGAGTGAGAAAAACATCACGGGGTGGTGCGCATTGTATGGGTGTGTGTTACATTACATTCACTAGTAGGAGTGAGAAAATCATCACGGGCTGGTGCGCATTGTATGGGTGTGTGTTACATTACATTCACTAGTAGGAGTGAGAAAAACATCACGGGGTGGTGCGCATTGTATGGGTGTGTGTTACATTACATTCACTAGTAGGAGTGAGAAAAACATCACGGGGTGGTGCGCATTGTATGGGTGTGTGTTACATTAGATTCACTAGTAGGAGTGAGAAAAACATCACGGGGTGGTGCGCATTGTATGGGTGTGTGTTACATTAGATTCACTAGTAGGAGTGAGAAAAACATCACGGGCTGGTGCGCATTGTATGGGTGTGTGTTACATTACATTCACTAGTAGGAGTGAGAAAAACATCACGGGGTGGTGCGCATTGTATGGGTGTGTGTTACATTAGATTCACTAGTAGGAGGGAGAAAAACATCACGGGCTGGTGCGCATTGTATGGGTGTGTGTTACATTACATTCACTAGTAGGAGTGAGAAAAACATCACGGGCTGGTGCGCATTGTATGGGTGTGTGTTACATTACATTCACTAGTAGGAGTGAGAAAATCATCACGCGGTGGTGCGCATTGTATGGGTGTGTGTTACATTACATTCACTAGTAGGAGTGAGAAAAACATCACGGGGTGGTGCGCATTGTATGGGTGTGTGTTACATTACATTCACTAGTAGGAGTGAGAAAAACATCACGGGGTGGTGCGCATTGTATGGGTGTGTGTTACATTACATTCACTAGTAGGAGTGAGAAAAACATCACGGGGTGGTGCGCATTGTATGGGTGTGTGTTACATTACATTCACTAGTAGGAGGGAGAAAAACATCACGGGGTGGTGCGCATTTTATGGGTGTGTGTTACATTACATTCACTAGTAGGAGTGAGAAAAACATCACGGGGTGGTGCGCATTGTATGGGTGTGTGTTACATTACATTCACTAGTAGGAGTGAGAAAAACATCACGGGGTGGTGCGCATTGTATGGGTGTGTGTTACATTACATTCACTAGTAGGAGTGAGGAAAACATCACGGGGTGGTGCGCATTGTATGGGTGTGTGTTACATTACATTCACTAGTAGGAGTGAGGAAATCATCACGGGGTGGTGCGCATTGTATGGGTGTGTGTTACATTACATTCACTAGTAGGAGTGAGAAAAACATCACGGGGTCGTGCGCACTGTATGGGTGTGTGTTACATTACATTCACTAGTAGGAGTGAGAAAAACATCACGGGGTGATGCGCACTGTATGGGTGTGTGTTACATTACATTCACTAGTAGGAGTGAGAAAAACATCACGGGGTGATGCGCACTGTATGGGTGTGTGTTACATTACATTCACTAGTAGGAGTGAGAAAAACATCACGGGGTGGTGCGCACTGTATGGGTGTGTGTTACATTACATTCACTAGTAGGAGTGAGAAAAACATCACGGGGTGGTGCGCACTGTATGGGTGTGTGTTACATTACATTCACTAGTAGGAGTGAGAAAAACATCACGGGGTGGTGCGCATTGTATGGGTGTGTGTTACATTCACTAGTAGGAGTGAGAAAAACATCACGGGGTGGTGCGCATTGTATGGGTGTGTGTTACATTACATTCACTAGTAGGAGTGAGAAAAACATCACGGGGTGGTGCGCATTGTATGGGTGTGTGTTACATTAGATTCACTAGTAGGAGTGAGAAAAACATCACGGGTTGGTGCGCATTGTATGGGTGTGTGTTACATTAGATTCACTAGTAGGAGTGAGAAAAACACCACGGGTTGGTGCGCATTGTATGGGTGTGTGTTACATTAGATTCACTAGTAGGAGTGAGAAAAACATCACGGGGTGGTGCGCATTGTATGGGTGTGTGTTACATTAGATTCACTAGTAGGAGTGAGAAAAACATCACGGGCTGGTGCGCATTGTATGGGTGTGTGTTACATTAGATTCACTAGTAGGAGTGAGAAAAACATCACGGGCTGGTGCGCATTGTATGGGTGTGTGTTACATTAGATTCACTAGTAGGAGTGAGAAAAACATCACGGGGTGGTGCGCATTGTATGGGTGTGTGTTACATTAGATTCACTAGTAGGAGTGAGAAAAACATCACGGGGTGGTGCGCATTGTATGGGTGTGTGTTACATTAGATTCACTAGTAGGAGTGAGAAAAACATCACGGGGTGGTGCGCATTGTATGGGTGTGTGTTACATTAGATTCACTAGTAGGAGTGAGAAAAACCTCACGGGCTGGTGCGCATTGTATGGGTGTGTGTTACATTACATTCACTAGTAGGAGTGAGAAAAACATCACGGGCTGGTGCGCATTGTATGGGTGTGTGTTACATTACATTCACTAGTAGGAGTGAGAAAATCATAACGCGGTGGTGCGCATTGTATGGGTGTGTGTTACATTACATTCACTAGTAGGAGTGAGAAAAACATCACGGGGTGGTGCGCATTGTATGGGTGTGTGTTACATTACATTCACTAGTAGGAGTGAGAAAAACATCACGGGGTGGTGCGCATTGTATGGGTGTGTGTTACATTACATTCACTAGTAGGAGTGAGAAAAACATCACGGGGTGGTGCGCATTGTATGGGTGTGTGTTACATAATATTCACTAGTAGGAGTGAGAAAAACATCACGGGGTGGTTCGCATTGTATGGGTGTGTGTTACATTACATTCACTAGTAGGAGTGAGAAAAACATCACGGGGTGGTGCGCATTGTATGGGTGTGTGTTACATTACATTCACTAGTAGGAGTGAGAAAAACATCACGGGGTGGTGCGCATTGTATGGGTGTGTGTTACATAATATTCACTAGTAGGAGTGAGAAAAACATCACGGGGTGGTTCGCATTGTATGGGTGTGTGTTACATTACATTCACTAGTAGGAGTGAGAAAAACATCACGGGGTAGTGCGCATTGTATGGGTGTGTGTTACATTACATTCACTAGTAGGAGTGAGGAAAACATCAAGGGGTGGTGCGCATTGTATGGGTGTGTGTTACATTACATTCACTAGTAGGAGTGAGGAAATCATCACGGGGTGGTGCGCATTGTATGGGTGTGTGTTACATTACATTCACTAGTAGGAGTGAGAAAAACATCACGGGGTGGTGCGCATTGTATGGGTGTGTGTTACATTAGATTCACTAGTAGGAGTGAGAAAAACACCACGGGTTGGTGCGCATTGTATGGGTGTGTGTTACATTAGATTCACTAGTAGGAGTGAGAAAAACATCACGGGGTGGTGCGCATTGTATGGGTGTGTGTTACATTAGATTCACTAGTAGGAGTGAGAAAAACATCACGGGCTGGTGCGCATTGTATGGGTGTGTGTTACATTACATTCACTAGTAGGAGTGAGAAAAACATCACGGGCTGGTGCGCATTGTATGGGTGTGTGTTACATTAGATTCACTAGTAGGAGTGAGAAAAACATCACGGGGTGGTGCGCATTGTATGGGTGTGTGTTACATTAGATTCACTAGTAGGAGTGAGAAAAACATCACGGGGTGGTGCGCATTGTATGGGTGTGTGTTACATTAGATTCACTAGTAGGAGTGAGAAAAACATCACGGGGTGGTGCGCATTGTATGGGTGTGTGTTACATTAGATTCACTAGTAGGAGTGAGAAAAACATCACGGGCTGGTGCGCATTGTATGGGTGTGTGTTACATTACATTCACTAGTAGGAGTGAGAAAAACATCACGGGCTGGTGCGCATTGTATGGGTGTGTGTTACATTACATTCACTAGTAGGAGTGAGAAAATCATAACGCGGTGGTGCGCATTGTATGGGTGTGTGTTACATTACATTCACTAGTAGGAGTGAGAAAAACATCACGGGTTGGTGCGCATTGTATGGGTGTGTGTAACATTACATTCACTAGTAGGAGTGAGAAAAACATCACGGGGTGGTGCGCATTGTATGGGTGTGTGTTACATTACATTCACTAGTAGGAGTGAGAAAAACATCACGGGGTGGTGCGCATTGTATGGGTGTGTGTTACATAATATTCACTAGTAGGAGTGAGAAAAACATCACGGGGTGGTTCGCATTGTATGGGTGTGTGTTACATTACATTCACTAGTAGGAGTGAGAAAAACATCACGGGGTGGTGCGCATTGTATGGGTGTGTGTTACATTACATTCACTAGTAGGAGTGAGAAAAACATCACGGGGTGGTGCGCATTGTATGGGTGTGTGTTACATAATATTCACTAGTAGGAGTGAGAAAAACATCACGGGGTGGTTCGCATTGTATGGGTGTGTGTTACATTACATTCACTAGTAGGAGTGAGAAAAACGTCACGGGGTGGTGCGCATTGTATGGGTGTGTGTTACATTACATTCACTAGTAGGAGTGAGGAAAACATCAAGGGGTGGTGCGCATTGTATGGGTGTGTGTTACATTACATTCACTAGTAGGAGTGAGGAAATCATCACGGGGTGGTGCGCATTGTATGGGTGTGTGTTACATTACATTCACTAGTAGGAGTGAGAAAAACATCACGGGGTGGTGCGCACTGTATGGGTGTGTGTTACATTACATTCACTAGTAGGAGTGAGAAAAACATCACGGGGTGATGCGCACTGTATGGGTGTGTGTTACATTACATTCACTAGTAGGAGTGAGAAAAACATCACGGGGTGGTGCGCACTGTATGGGTGTGTGTTACATTACATTCACTAGTAGGAGTGCGAAAAACATCACGGGGTGGTGCGCACTGTATGGGTGTGTGTTACATTACATTCACTAGTAGGAGTGAGAAAAACATCACGGGGTGGTGCGCACTGTATGGGTGTGTGTTACATTACATTCACTAGTAGGAGTGAGAAAAACATCACGGGGTGGTGCGCATTGTATGGGGGTGTGTTACATTCACTAGTAGGAGTGAGAAAAACATCACGGGGTGGTGCGCATTGTATGGGTGTGTGTTACATTACATTCACTAGTAGGAGTGAGAAAAACATCACGGGGTGGTGCGCATTGTACGGGTGTGTGTTACATTAGATTCACTAGTAGGAGTGAGAAAAACATCACGGGTTGGTGCGCATTGTATGGGTGTGTGTTACATTAGATTCACTAGTAGGAGTGAGAAAAACACCACGGGTTGGTGCGCATTGTATGGGTGTGTGTTACATTAGATTCACTAGTAGGAGTGAGAAAAACATCACGGGGTGGTGCGCATTGTATGGGTGTGTGTTACATTAGATTCACTAGTAGGAGTGAGAAAAACATCACGGGGTGGTGCGCATTGTATGGGTGTGTGTTACATTACATTCACTAGTAGGAGTGAGAAAAACATCACGGGGTGGTGCGCATTGTATGGGTTGTGTTACATTAGATTCACTAGTAGGAGTGAGAAAAACATCACGGGGTGGTGCGCATTGTATGGGTGTGTGTTACATTACATTCACTAGTAGGAGTGAGAAAAACATCACGGGCTGGTGCGCATTGTATGGGTGTGTGTTACATTAGATTCACTAGTAGGAGTGAGAAAAACATCACGGGGTGGTGCGCATTGTATGGGTGTGTGTTACATTACATTCACTAGTAGGAGTGAGAAAAACATCACGGGGTGGTGCGCATTGTATGGGTGTGTGTTACATTACATTCACTAGTAGGAGTGAGAAAAACATCACGGGGTGGTGCGCATTGTATGGGTGTGTGTTACATTACATTCACTAGTAGGAGTGAGAAAAACATCACGGGGTGGTGCGCATTGTATGGGTGTGTGTTACATTACATTCACTAGTAGGAGTGGAAAAACATCACGGGGTGGTGCGCATTGTATCGGTGTGTGTTACATTACATTCACTAGTAGGAGTGAGAAAAACATCACGGGGTGGTGCGCATTGTATGGGTGTGTGTCACATTACATTCACTAGTAGGAGTGAGAAAAACATCACGGGGTGGTGCGCACTGTATGGGTGTGTGTTACATTACATTCACTAGTAGGAGTGAGAAAAACATCACGGGGTGGTGTGCACTGTATGGGTGTGTGTTAAATTACATTCACTAGTAGGAGTGAGAAAAACATCACGGGGTGGTGCGCACTGTATGGGTGTGTGTTACATTACATTCACTAGTAGGAGTGAGAAAAACATCACGGGGTGATGAGCACTGTATGGGTGTATATTACATTACATTCACTAGTAGGAGTGAGAAAAACATCACGGGGTGGTGCGCACTGTATGGGTGTGTGTTACATTACATTCACTAGTAGGAGTGAGAAAAACATCACGGGGTGGTGCGCACTGTATGGGTGTGTGTTACATTACATTCACTAGTAGGAGTGAGAAAAACATCACGGGGTGGTGCGCACTGTATGGGTGTGTGTTACATTACATTCACTAGTAGGAGTGAGAAAAACATCACGGGGTGGTGCGCACTGTATGGGTGTGTGTTACATTACATTCACTAGTAGGAGTGAGAAAAACATCACGGGGTGATGCGCACTGTATGGGTGTGTGTTACATTACATTCACTAGTAGGAGTGAGAAAAACATCACGGGGTGGTGCGCACTGTATGGGTGTGTGTTACATTACATTCACTAGTAGGAGTGAGAAAAACATCACGGGGTGGTGCGCACTGTATGGGTGTGTGTTACATTACATTCATTAGTAGGAGTGAGAAAAACATCACAGGGTGGTGCGCATTGTATGGGTGTGTGTTACATTCACTAGTAGGAGTGAGAAAAACATCACGGGGTGGTGCACATTGTATGGGTGTGTGTTACATTAGATTCACTAGTAGGAGTGAGAAAAACATCACGGGCTGGTGCGCATTGTATGGGTGTGTCTTACATTAGATTCACTAGTAGGAGTGAGAAAAACATCACGGGGTGGTGCGCATTGTATGGGTGTGTGTTACATTACATTCACTAGTAGGAGTGAGAAAAACATCACGGGGTGGTGCGCATTGTATGGGTGTGTGTTACATTACATTCACTAGTAGGAGTGAGAAAAACATCACGGGGTGGTGCGCATTATATGGGTGTGTGTTACATTACATTCACTAGTAGGAGTGAGAAAAACATCACGGGCTGGTGCGCATTGTATGGGTGTGTCTTACATTAGATTCACTAGTAGGAGTGAGAAAAACATCACGGGGTGGTGCGCATTGTATGGGTGTGTGTTACATTACATTCACTAGTAGGAGTGAGAAAAACATCACGGGGTGGTGCGCATTGTATGGGTGTGTGTTACATTACATTCACTAGTAGGAGTGAGAAAAACATCACGGGGTGGTGCGCATTATATGGGTGTGTGTTACATTACATTCACTAGTAGGAGTGAGAAAAACATCACGGGGTGGTGCGCATTGTATGGGTGTGTGTTACATTACATTCACTAGTAGGAGTGAGAAAAACATCACGGGGTGGTGCGCATTGTATCGGTGTGTGTTACATTACATTCACTAGTAGGAGTGAGAAAAACATCACGGGGTGGTGCGCATTGTATGGGTGTGTGTTACATTACATTCACTAGTAGGAGTGAGAAAAACATCACGGGGTGGTGCGCATTTTATGGGTGTGTGTTACATTACATTCACTAGTAGGAGTGAGAAAAACATCACGGGGTGGTGCGCATTGTATGGGTGTGTGTTACATTACATTCACTAGTAGGAGTGAGAAAAACATCACGGGCTGGTGCGCACTGTATGGGTGTGTGTTACATTACATTCATTAGTAGGAGTGAGAAAAACATCACAGGGTGGTGCGCATTGTATGGGTGTGTGTTACATTCACTAGTAGGAGTGAGAAAAACATCACGGGGTGGTGCACATTGTACGGGTGTGTGTTATATTAGATTCACTAGTAGGAGTGAGAAAAAGATCACGGGCTGGTGCGCATTGTATGGGTGTGTGTTACATTAGATTCACTAGTAGGAGTGAGAAAAACATCACGGGGTGGTTCGCATTGTATGGGTGTGTGTTACATTACATTCACTAGTAGGAGTGAGAAAAACATCACGGGGTGGTGCGCATTGTATGGGTGTGTGTTACATTAGATTCACTAGTAGGAGTGAGAAAAACATCACGGGCTGGTGCGCATTGTATGGGGTGTGTTACATTAGATTCACTAGTAGGAGTGAGAAAAACATCACGGGGTGGTGCGCATTGTATGGGTGTGTGTTACATTAGATTCCCTAGTAGGAGTGAGAAAAACATCACGGGCTGGTGCGCATTGTATGGGTGTGTGTTACATTACATTCACTAGTAGGAGTGAGAAAAGCATCACGGGGTGGTGCGCATTGTATGCGTGTGTGTTACATTACATTCACTAGTAGGAGTGAGAAAATCATCACGCGGTGGTGCGCATTGTATGGGTGTGTGTTACATTACATTCACTAGTAGGAGTGAGAAAAACATCACGGGGTGGTGCGCATTTTATGGGTGTGTGTTACATTACATTCACTAGTAGGAGTGAGAAAAACATCACGGGGTGGTGCGCATTGTATGGGTGTGTGTTACATTACATTCACTGGTAGGAGTGAGAAAAACATCACGGGGTGGTGCGCATTGTATGGGTGTGTGTTACATTACATTTACTAGTAGGAGTGAGAAAAACATCACGGGGTGATGCGCATTGTATGGGTGTGTGTTACATTACATTCACTGGTAGGAGTGAGAAAAACATCACGGGGTGGTGCGCATTGTATGGGTGTGTGTTACATTACATTCACTAGTAGGAGTGAGAAAAACATCACGGGGTGGTGCGCATTGTATGGGTGTGTGTTACATTACATTCACTAGTAGGAGTGAGGAAAACATCACGGGGTGGTGCGCATTGTATGGGTGTGTGTTACATTACATTCACTAGTAGGAGTGAGAAAAACATCACGGGGTGATGCGCGCTGTATGGGTGTGTGTTACATTACATTCACTAGTAGGAGTGAGAAAAACATCACGGGGTGATGCGCACTGTATGGGTGTGTGTTACATTACATTCACTAGTAGGAGTGAGAAAAACATCACGGGGTGGTGCGCACTGTATGGGTGTGTGTTACATTACATTCACTAGTAGGAGTGAGAAAAACATCACGGGGTGGTGCGCACTGTATGGGTGTGTGTAACATTACATTCACTAGTAGGAGTGAGAAAATCATCACGCGGTGGTGCGCATTGTATGGGTGTGTGTTACATTACATTCACTAGTAGGAGTGAGAAAAACATCACGGGGTGGTGCGCATTTTATGGGTGTGTGTTACATTACATTCACTGGTAGGAGTGAGAAAAACATCACGGGGTGGTGCGCATTGTATGGGTGTGTGTTACATTACATTTACTAGTAGGAGTGAGAAAAACATCACGGGGTGATGCGCATTGTATGGGTGTGTGTTACATTACATTCACTGGTAGGAGTGAGAAAAACATCACGGGGTGGTGCGCATTGTATGGGTGTGTGTTACATTACATTCACTAGTAGGAGTGAGAAAAACATCACGGGGTGGTGCGCATTGTATGGGTGTGTGTTACATTACATTCACTAGTAGGAGTGAGGAAAACATCACGGGGTGGTGCGCATTGTATGGGTGTGTGTTACATTACATTCACTAGTAGGAGTGAGAAAAACATCACGGGGTGATGCGCGCTGTATGGGTGTGTGTTACATTACATTCACTAGTAGGAGTGAGAAAAACATCACGGGGTGATGCGCACTGTATGGGTGTGTGTTACATTACATTCACTAGTAGGAGTGAGAAAAACATCACGGGGTGGTGCGCACTGTATGGGTGTGTGTTACATTACATTCACTAGTAGGAGTGAGAAAAACATCACGGGGTGGTGCGCACTGTATGGGTGTGTGTAACATTACATTCACTAGTAGGAGTGAGAAAAACATCACGGGGTGGTGCGCATTGTATGGGTGTGTGTTACATTCACTAGTAGGAGTGAGAAAAACATCACGGGGTGGTGCGCATTGTATGGGTGTGTGTTACATTACATTCACTAGTAGGAGTGAGAAAAACATCACGGGGTGGGGCGCATTGTATGGGTGTGTGTTACATTACATTCACTAGTAGGAGTGAGAAAAATATCACGGGGTGGTGCGCATTGTATGGGTGTGTGTTACATTAGATTCACTAGTAGGAGTGAGAAAAACATCACGGGGTGGTGCGCATTGTATGGGTGTGTGTTACATTAGATTCACTAGTAGGAGTGAGAAAAACACCACCGGGTGGTGCGCATTGTATGGGTGTGTGTTACATTAGATTCACTAGTAGGAGTGAGAAAAACATCACGGGGTGGTGCCCATTGTATGGGTGTGTGTTACATTAGATTCACTAGTAGGAGTGAGAAAAACATCACGGGGTGGTGCGCATTGTATGGGTGTGTGTTACATTTGATTCACTAGTAGGAGTGAGAAAAACATCACGGGCTGGTGCGCATTGTATGGGTGTGTGTTACATTAGATTCACTAGTAGGAGTGAGAAAAACATCACGGGGTGGTGCGCATTGTATGGGTGTGTGTTACATTACATTCACTAGTAGGAGTGAGAAAAACATCACGGGGTCGTGCGCATTGTATGGGTGTGTGTTACATTACATTCACTAGTAGGAGTGAGAAAAACATCACGGGGTGGTGCGCATTGTATGGGTGTGTGTTACATTACATTCACTAGTAGGAGTGAGAAAAACATCACGGGGTGGTGCGCATTGTATGGGTGTGTGTTACATTACATTCACTAGTAGGAGTGGAAAAACATCACGGGGTGGTGCGCATTGTATGGGTGTGTGTTACATTACATTCACTAGTAGGAGTGAGAAAAACATCACGGGGTGGTGCGCATTGTATGGGTGTGTGTTACATTACATTCACTAGTAGGAGTGAGAAAAACATCACGGGGTGGTGCGCACTGTATGGGTGTGTGTTACATTACATTCACTAGTAGGAGTGAGAAAAACATCACGGGGTGGTGCGCACTGTATGGGTGTGTGTTACATTACATTCACTAGTAGGAGTGAGGAAAACATCACGGGGTGGTGCGCACTGTATGGGTGTGTGTTACATTACATTCACTAGTAGGAGTGAGAAAAACATCACGGGGTGATGCGCACTGTATGGGTGTGTATTACATTACATTCACTAGTAGGAGTGAGAAAAACATCACGGGGTGGTGCGCACTGTATGGGTGTTTGTTACATTACATTCACTAGTAGGAGTGAGAAAAACATCACGGGGTGATGCGCACTGTATGGGTGTGTGTTACATTACATTCACTAGTAGGAGTGAGAAAAACATCACGGGGTGGTGCGCACTGTATGGGTGTGTGTTACATTACATTCACTAGTAGGAGTGAGAAAAACATCACGGGGTGGTGCGCACTGTATGGGTGTGTGTTACATTACATTCACTAGTAGGAGTGAGAAAAACATCACGGGGTGATGCGCACTGTATGGGTGTGTGTTACATTACATTCACTAGTAGGAGTGAGAAAAACATCACGGGGTGGTGCGCACTGTATGGGTGTGTGTTACATTACATTCACTAGTAGGAGTGAGAAAAACATCACGGGGTGGTGCGAACTGTATGGGTGTGTGTTACATTACATTCACTAGTAGGAGTGAGAAAAACATCAAGGGCTGGTGCGCACTGTATGGGTGTGTGTTACATTACATTCACTAGTAGGAGTGAGAAAAACATCACAGGGTGGTGCGCACTGTATGGGTGTGTGTTACATTCACTAGTAAGAGTGAGAAAAACATCACGGGGTGGTGCACATTGTATGGGTGTGTGTTACATTAGATTCACTAGTAGGAGTGAGAAAAACATCACGGGCTGGTGCGCATTGTATGGGTGTGTGTTACATTAGATTCACTAGTAGGAGTGAGAAAAACATCACGGGGTGGTGCGCATTGTATGGGTGTGTGTTACATTACATTCACTAGTAGGAGTGAGAAAAACATCACGGGGTGGTGCGCATTGTATGGGTGTGTGTTACATTACATTCACTAGTAGGAGTGAGAAAAACATCACGGGGTGGTGCGCATTATATGGGTGTGTGTTACATTACATTCACTAGTAGGAGTGAGAAAAACATCACGGGGTGGTGCGCATTGTATGGGTGTGTGTTACATTACATTCACTAGTAGGAGTGAGAAAAACATCACGGGGTGGTGCGCATTGAATCGGTGTGTGTTACATTACATTCACTAGTAGGAGTGAGAAAAACATCACGGGGTGGTGCGCACTGTATGGGTGTGTGTGACATTACATTCACTAGTAGGAGTGAGAAAAACATCACGGGGTGGTGCGCACTGTATGGGTGTGTGTTACATTACATTCACTAGTAGGAGTGAGAAAAACATCACGGGGTGGTGCGCCTTGTATGGGTGTGTGTTACATTACATTCACTAGTAGGAGTGAGAAAAACATCACGGGGTGGTGCGCACTTTATGGGTGTGTGTTACATTACATTCACTAGTAGGAGTGAGAAAAACATCACGGGGTGATGCGCACTGTATGGGTGTGTGTTACATTACATTCACTAGTAGGAGTGAGAAAAACATCACGGGGTGGTGCGCACTGTATGGGTGTGTGTTACATTACATTCACTAGTAGGAGTGAGAAAAACATCACGGGGTGGTGCGCACTGTATGGGTGTGTGTTACATTACATTCACTAGTAGGAGTGAGAAAAACATCACGGGGTGGTGCGCACTGTATGGGTGTGTGTTACATTACATTCACTAGTAGGAGTGAGAAAAACATCACGGGGTGATGCGCACTGTATGGGTGTGTGTTACATTACATTCACTAGTAGGAGTGAGAAAAACATCACGGGGTGGTGCGCACTGTATGGGTGTGTGTTACATTACATTCACTAGTAGGAGTGAGAAAAACATCACGGGGTGGTGCGCACTGTATGGGTGTGTGTAACATTACATTCACTAGTAGGAGTGAGAAAATCATCACGCGGTGGTGCGCATTGTATGGGTGTGTGTTACATTACATTCACTAGTAGGAGTGAGAAAAACATCACGGGGTGGTGCGCATTTTATGGGTGTGTGTTACATTACATTCACTGGTAGGAGTGAGAAAAACATCACGGGGTGGTGCGCATTGTATGGGTGTGTGTTACATTACATTTACTAGTAGGAGTGAGAAAAACATCACGGGGTGATGCGCATTGTATGGGTGTGTGTTACATTACATTCACTGGTAGGAGTGAGAAAAACATCACGGGGTGGTGCGCATTGTATGGGTGTGTGTTACATTACATTCACTAGTAGGAGTGAGAAAAACATCACGGGGTGGTGCGCATTGTATGGGTGTGTGTTACATTACATTCACTAGTAGGAGTGAGGAAAAACATCACGGGGTGGTGCGCATTGTATGGGTGTGTGTTACATTACATTCACTAGTAGGAGTGAGAAAAACATCACGGGGTGATGCGCGCTGTATGGGTGTGTGTTACATTACATTCACTAGTAGGAGTGAGAAAAACATCACGGGGTGATGCGCACTGTATGGGTGTGTGTTACATTACATTCACTAGTAGGAGTGAGAAAAACATCACGGGGTGGTGCGCACTGTATGGGTGTGTGTTACATTACATTCACTAGTAGGAGTGAGAAAAACATCACGGGGTGGTGCGCACTGTATGGGTGTGTGTAACATTACATTCACTAGTAGGAGTGAGAAAAACATCACGGGGTGGTGCGCATTGTATGGGTGTGTGTTACATTCACTAGTAGGAGTGAGAAAAACATCATGGGGTGGTGCGCATTGTATGGGTGTGTGTTACATTACATTCACTAGTAGGAGTGAGAAAAACATCACGGGGTGGGGCGCATTGTATGGGTGTGTGTTACATTACATTCACTAGTAGGAGTGAGAAAAATATCACGGGGTGGTGCGCATTGTATGGGTGTGTGTTACATTAGATTCACTAGTAGGAGTGAGAAAAACATCACGGGGTGGTGCGCATTGTATGGGTGTGTGTTACATTAGATTCACTAGTAGGAGTGAGAAAAACACCACGGGGTGGTGCGCATTGTATGGGTGTGTGTTACATTAGATTCACTAGTAGGAGTGAGAAAAACATCACGGGGTGGTGCCCATTGTATGGGTGTGTGTTACATTAGATTCACTAGTAGGAGTGAGAAAAACATCACGGGGTGGTGCGCATTGTATGGGTGTGTGTTACATTTGATTCACTAGTAGGAGTGAGAAAAACATCACGGGCTGGTGCGCATTGTATGGGTGTGTGTTACATTAGATTCACTAGTAGGAGTGAGAAAAACATCACGGGGTGGTGCGCATTGTATGGGTGTGTGTTACATTACATTCACTAGTAGGAGTGAGAAAAACATCACGGGGTCGTGCGCATTGTATGGGTGTGTGTTACATTACATTCACTAGTAGGAGTGAGAAAAACATCACGGGGTGGTGCGCATTGTATGGGTGTGTGTTACATTACATTCACTAGTAGGAGTGAGAAAAACATCACGGGGTGGTGCGCATTGTATGGGTGTGTGTTACATTACATTCACTAGTAGGAGTGGAAAAACATCACGGGGTGGTGCGCATTGTATGGGTGTGTGTTACATTACATTCACTAGTAGGAGTGAGAAAAACATCACGGGGTGGTGCGCATTGTATGGGTGTGTGTTACATTACATTCACTAGTAGGAGTGAGAAAAACATCACGGGGTGGTGCGCACTGTATGGGTGTGTGTTACATTACATTCACTAGTAGGAGTGAGAAAAACATCACGGGGTGGTGCGCACTGTATGGGTGTGTGTTACATTACATTCACTAGTAGGAGTGAGGAAAACATCACGGGGTGGTGCGCACTGTATGGGTGTGTGTTACATTACATTCACTAGTAGGAGTGAGAAAAACATCACGGGGTGATGCGCACTGTATGGGTGTGTATTACATTACATTCACTAGTAGGAGTGAGAAAAACATCACGGGGTGGTGCGCACTGTATGGGTGTTTGTTACATTACATTCACTAGTAGGAGTGAGAAAAACATCACGGGGTGATGCGCACTGTATGGGTGTGTGTTACATTACATTCACTAGTAGGAGTGAGAAAAACATCACGGGGTGGTGCGCACTGTATGGGTGTGTGTTACATTACATTCACTAGTAGGAGTGAGAAAAACATCACGGGGTGGTGCGCACTGTATGGGTGTGTGTTACATTACATTCACTAGTAGGAGTGAGAAAAACATCACGGGGTGATGCGCACTGTATGGGTGTGTGTTACATTACATTCACTAGTAGGAGTGAGAAAAACATCACGGGGTGGTGCGCACTGTATGGGTGTGTGTTACATTACATTCACTAGTAGGAGTGAGAAAAACATCACGGGGTGGTGCGAACTGTATGGGTGTGTGTTACATTACATTCACTAGTAGGAGTGAGAAAAACATCAAGGGCTGGTGCGCACTGTATGGGTGTGTGTTACATTACATTCACTAGTAGGAGTGAGAAAAACATCACAGGGTGGTGCGCACTGTATGGGTGTGTGTTACATTCACTAGTAAGAGTGAGAAAAACATCACGGGGTGGTGCACATTGTATGGGTGTGTGTTACATTAGATTCACTAGTAGGAGTGAGAAAAACATCACGGGCTGGTGCGCATTGTATGGGTGTGTGTTACATTAGATTCACTAGTAGGAGTGAGAAAAACATCACGGGGTGGTGCGCATTGTATGGGTGTGTGTTACATTACATTCACTAGTAGGAGTGAGAAAAACATCACGGGGTGGTGCGCATTGTATGGGTGTGTGTTACATTACATTCACTAGTAGGAGTGAGAAAAACATCACGGGGTGGTGCGCATTATATGGGTGTGTGCTACATTACATTCACTAGTAGGAGTGAGAAAAACATCACGGGGTGGTGCGCATTGTATGGGTGTGTGTTACATTACATTCACTAGTAGGAGTGAGAAAAACATCACGGGGTGGTGCGCATTGAATCGGTGTGTGTTACATTACATTCACTAGTAGGAGTGAGGAAAACATCACGGGGTGGTGCGCACTGTATGGGTGTGTGTGACATTACATTCACTAGTAGGAGTGAGAAAAACATCACGGGGTGGTGCGCACTGTATGGGTGTGTGTTACATTACATTCACTAGTAGGAGTGAGAAAAACATCACGGGGTGGTGCGCCTTGTATGGGTGTGTGTTACATTACATTCACTAGTAGGAGTGAGAAAAACATCACGGGGTGGTGCGCACTTTATGGGTGTGTGTTACATTACATTCACTAGTAGGAGTGAGAAAAACATCACGGGGTGATGCGCACTGTATGGGTGTGTGTTACATTACATTCACTAGTAGGAGTGAGAAAAACATCACGGGGTGGTGCGCACTGTATGGGTGTGTGTTACATTACATTCACTAGTAGGAGTGAGAAAAACATCACGGGGTGGTGCGCACTGTATGGGTGTGTGTTACATTACATTCACTAGTAGGAGTGAGAAAAACATCACGGGGTGGTGCGCACTGTATGGGTGTGTGTTACATTACATTCACTAGTAGGAGTGAGAAAAACATCACGGGGTGATGCGCACTGTATGGGTGTGTGTTACATTACATTCACTAGTAGGAGTGAGAAAAACATCACGGGGTGGTGCGCACTGTATGGGTGTGTGTTACATTACATTCACTAGTAGGAGTGAGAAAAACATCACGGGGTGGTGCGCACTGTATGGGTGTGTGTTACATTACATTCACTAGTAGGAGTGAGAAAAACATCACGGGGTGGTGCGCACTGTATGGGTGTGTGTTACATTACATTCACTAGTAGGAGTGAGAAAAACATCACGGGGCGGTGCGCATTGTATGGGTGTGTGTTACATTAGATTCACTAGTAGGAGTGAGAAAAACATCACGGGGTGGTGCGCATTGTATGGGTGTGTGTTACATTAGATTCACTAGTAGGAGTGAGAAAAACATCACGGGGTGGTGCGCATTGTATGGGTGTGTGTTACATTAGATTCACTAGTAGGAGTGAGAAAAACATCACGGGGTGGTGCGCATTGTATGGGTGTGTGTTACATTAGATTCACTAGTAGGAGTGAGAGAAACATCACGGGGTGGTGCGCATTGTATGGGTGTGTGTTACATTAGATTCACTAGTAGGAGTGAGAAAAACATCACGGGCTGGTTCGCATTGTATGTGTGTGTGTTACATTAGATTCACTAGTAGGAGTGAGAAAAACATCACGGGCTGGGGCGCATTGTATGGGTGTGTGTTACATTAGATTCACTAGTAGGAGTGAGAAAAACATCACGGGGTGGTGCGCACTGTATGGGTGTGTGTTACATTACATTCACTAGTAGGAGTGAGAAAAACATCACGGGGTGGTGCGCACTGTATGGGTGTGTGTTACATTACATTCACTAGTAGGAGTGAGAAAAACATCACGGGGTGGTGCGCACTGTATGGGTGTGTGTTACATTCACTAGTAGGAGTGAGAAAAACATCACGGGGTGGTGCGCACTGTATGGGTGTGTGTTACATTACATTCACTAGTAGGAGTGAGAAAAACATCACGGGGTGGTGCGCATTGTATGGGTGTGTGTTACATTAGATTCACTAGTAGGAGTGAGAAAAACATCACGGGGTGGTGCGCATTGTATGGGTGTGTGTTACATTAGATTCACTACTAGGAGTGAGAAAAACATCACGGGGTGGTGCGCATTGTATGGGTGTGTGTTACATTAGATTCACTAGTAGGAGTGAGAAAAACATCACGGGGTGGTGCGCATTGTATGGGTGTGTGTTATATTAGATTCACTAGTAGGAGTGAGAAAAACATCACGGGGTGGTGCGCATTGTATGGGTGTGTGTTACATTACATTCACTAGTAGGAGGGAGAAAAACATCACGGGGTGGTGCGCATTGTATGGGCGTGTGTTACATTACATTCACTAGTAGGAGTGAGAAAAACAGCACGGGGTGGTGCGCATTGTATGGGTGTGTATTACATTACATTCACTAGTAGGAGTGAGAAAAACATCACGGGGTGGTGCGCATTGTATGGGTGTGTGTTACATTACATTCACTAGTAGGAGTGAGAAAAACATCACGGGGTGGTGCGCATTGTATGGGTGTGTGTTACATTACATTCACTAGTAGGAGTGAGAAAAACATCACGGGGTGGTGCGCATTGTATGGGTGTGTGTTACATTACATTCACTAGTAGGAGTGAGAAAAACATCACGGGGTGGTGTGCATTGTATGGGTGTGTGTTACATTAGATTCACTAGTAGGAGTGAGAAAAACATCACGGGGTGGTGCGCATTGTATGGGTGTGTGTTACATTAGATTCACTAGTAGGAGTGAGAAAAACATCACGGGGTGGTGCGCATTGTATGGGTGTGTGTTACATTAGATTCACTAGTAGGAGTGAGAAAAACATCACGGGCTGGTGCGCATTGTATGGGTGTGTGTTACATTAGATTCACTAGTAGGAGTGAGAAAATCATCACGGGGTGGTGCGCATTGTATGGGTGTGTGTTACATTACATTCACTAGTAGGAGTGAGAAAAACATCACGGGGTGGTGCGCATTGTATGGGTGTGTGTTACATTACATTCACTAGTAGGAGTGAGAAAAACATCACGGGCTGGTGCGCATTGTATGGGTGTGTGTTACATTAGATTCACTAGTAGGAGTGAGAAAAACATCACGGGCTGGTGCGCATTATATGGGTGTGTGTTACATTACATTCACTAGTAGGAGTGAGAAAAACATCACGGGGTGGTGCGCATTGTATGGGTGTGTGTTACATTACATTCACTAGTAGGAGGGAGAAAAACATCACGGGGTGGTGCGCATTGTATGGGTGTGTGTTACATTACATTCACTAGTAGGAGTGAGAAAAACAGCACGGGGTGGTGCGCATTGTATGGGTGTGTGTTACATTACATTCACTAGTAGGAGTGAGAAAAACATCACGGGCTGGTGCGCATTGTATGGGTGTGTGTTACATTAGATTCACTAGTAGGAGTGAGAAAAACATCACGGGCTGGTGCGCATTGTATGGGTGTGTGTTACATTACATTCACTAGTAGGAGTGAGAAAAACATCACGGGGTGGTGCGCATTGTATGGGTGTGTGTTACATTACATTCACTAGTAGGAGGGAGAAAAACATCACGGGGTGGTGCGCATTGTATGGGTGTGTGTTACATTACATTCAAGAGTAGGAGTGAGAAAAACAGCACGGGGTGGTGCGCATTGTATGGGTGTGTGTTACATTACATTCACTAGTAGGAGTGAGAAAAACATCACGGGGTGGTGCGCATTGTATGGGTGTGTGTTACATTAGATTCACTAGTAGGAGTGAGAAAAACATCACGGGGTGGTGCGCATTGTATGGGTGTGTGTTACATTACATTCACTAGTAGGAGTGAGAAAAACATCACGGGGTGGTGCGCATTGTATGGGTGTGTGTTACATTACATTCACTAGTAGGAGTGAGAAAAACATCACGGGGTGGTGCGCATTGTATGGGTGTGTTTTACATTACATTCACTAGTAGGAGTGAGAAAAACATCACGGGGTGGTGCGCATTGTATGGGTGTGTGTTACATTACATTCACTAGTAGGAGTGAGAAAAACATCACGGGCTGGTGCGCATTGTATGGGTGTGTGTTACATTAGATTCACTAGTAGGAGTGAGAAAAACATCACGGGCTGGTGCGCATTATATGGGTGTGTGTTACATTACATTCACTAGTAGGAGTGAGAAAAACATCACGGGGTGGTGCGCATTGTATGGGTGTGTGTTACATTACATTCACTAGTAGGAGTGAGAAAAACATCACGGGGTGGTGCGCATTGTATGGGTGTGTGTTACATTACATTCACTAGTAGGAGTGAGAAAAACTTCACGGGCTGGTGCGCATTGTATGGGTGTGTGTTACATTACATTCACTAGTAGGAGTGAGAAAAACATCACGTGGTGGTGCGCATTGTATGGGTGTGTGTTACATTACATTCACTAGTAGGAGCGAGAAAAACATCACGGGGTGGTGCGCATTGTATGGGTGTGTGTTACATTACATTCACTAGTAGGAGTGAGAAAAACATCACGGGGTGGTGCGCATTGTATGGGTGTGTGTTACATTACATTCACTAGTAGGAGTGAGAAAAACATCACGGGGTGGTGCGCATTGTATGGGTGTGTGTTACATTACATTCACTAGTAGGAGAGAGAAAAACATCACGGGGTGGTGCGCATTGTATGGGTGTGTGTTACATTACATTCACTAGTAGGAGTGAGAAAAACATCACGGGGTGGTGCGCATTGTATGGGTGTCTGTTACATTCACTAGTAGGAGTGAGAAAAACATCACGGGGTGGTGCGCATTGTATGGGTGTGTGTTACATTACATTCACTAGTAGGAGTGAGAAAAACATCACGGGGTGGTGCGCATTGTATGGGTGTGTGTTACATTAGATTCACTAGTAGGAGTGAGAAAAACATCACGTGGTGGTGCGCATTGTATGGGTGTGTGTTACATTAGATTCACTAGTAGGAGTGAGAAAAACATCACCTGGTGGTGCGCGTTGTATGGGTGTGTGTTACATTAGATTCACTAGTAGGAGTGAGAAAAACATCACGGGGTGGTGCGCATTGTATGGGTGTGTGTTACATTAGATTCACTAGTAGGAGTGAGAAAAACATCACGGGGTGGTGCGCATTGTATGGGTGTGTGTTACATTAGATTCACTAGTAGGAGTGAGAAAAACATCACGGGGTGGTGCGCATTGTATGGGTGTGTGTTACATTAGATTCACTAGTAGGAGTGAGAAAAACATCACGGGGTGGTGCGCATTGTATGGGTGTGTGTTACATTAGATTCACTAGTAGGAGTGTGAAAAACATCACGGGCTGGTGCGCATTGTATGGGTGTGTGTTACATTAGATTCACTAGTAGGAGTGAGAAAAACATCACGGGGTGGTGCGCATTGTATGGGTGTGTGTTACATTACATTCACTAGTAGGAGTGAGAAAAACATCACGGGGTGGTGCGCATTGTATGGGTGTGTGTTACATTACATTCACTAGTAGGAGTGAGAAAAACATCACGGGGTGGTGCGCATTGTATGGGTGTGTGTTACATTACATTCACTAGTAGGAGTGAGAAAAACATCACGGGGTGGTGCGCATTTTATGGGTGTGTGTTACATTACATTCACTAGTAGGAGTGAGAAAAACATCACGGGGTGGTGCGCATTGTATGGGTGTGTGTTACATTACATTCACTAGTAGGAGTGAGAAAAACAGCACGGGGTGGTGCGCATTGTATGGGTGTGTGTTACATTACATTCACTAGTAGGAGTGAGAAAAACAGCACGGGGTGTTGCGCATTGTATGGGTGTGTGTTACATTAGATTCACTAGTAGGAGTGAGAAAAACATCACGGTGTGGTGCGCATTGTATGGGTGTGTGTTACATTACATTCACTAGTAGGAGTGAGAAAAACATCACGGGGTGGTGCGCATTGTATCGGTGTGTGTTACATTACATTCACTAGTAGGAGTGAGAAAAACATCACGGTGTGGTGCGCACTGTATGGGTGTGTGTTACATTACATTCACTAGTAGGAGTGAGAAAAACATCACGGGGTGGTGCGCACTGTATGGGTGTGTGTTACATTACATTCACTAGTAGGAGTGAGAAAAACATCACGGGGTGGTGCGCATTGTATCGGTGTGTGTTACATTACATTCACTAGTAGGAGTGAGAAAAACATCACGGGGTGGTGCGCACTGTATGGGTGTGTGTTACATTACATTCACTAGTAGGAGTGAGAAAAACATCACGGGGTGGTGCGCACTGTATGGGTGTGTGTTACATTACATTCACTAGTAGGAGTGAGAAAAACATCACGGGGTGGTGCGCATTGTATGGGTGTGTGTTACATTACATTCACTAGTAGGAGTGAGAAAAACATCACGGGCTGGTGCGCATTATATGGGTGTGTGTTACATTACATTCACTAGTAGGAGTGAGAAAAACATCACGGGGTGGTGCGCATTGTATGGGTGTGTGTTACATTACATTCACTAGTAGGAGTGAGAAAAACATCACGGGGTGGTGCGCATTGTATGGGTGTGTGTTACATTACATTCACTAGTAGGAGGGAGAAAAACATCACGGGGTGGTGCGCATTGTATGGGTGTGTGTTACATTACATTCACTAGTAGGAGTGAGAAAAACATCACGGGGTGGTGCGCATTGTATGGGTGTGTGTTACATTACATTCACTAGTAGGAGTGAGAAAAACATCACGGGGTGGTGCGCATTGTATGGGTGTGTGTTACATTAGATTCACTAGTAGGAGTGAGAAAAACATCACGGGGTGGTGCGCATTGTATGGGTGTGTGTTACATTAGATTCACTAGTAGGAGTGAGAAAAACATCACGGGGTGGTGCGCATTGTATGGGTGTGTGTTACATTACATTCACTAGTAGGAGTGAGAAAAACATCACGGGGTGGTGCGCATTGTATGGGTGTGTGTTACATTACATTCACTAGTAGGAGTGAGAAAAACATCACGGGGTGGTGCGCATTGTATGGGTGTGTGTTACATTACATTCACTAGTAGGAGTGAGAAAAACATCACGGGGTGGTGCGCATTGTATGGGTGTGTGTTACATTACATTCACTAGTAGGAGTGAGAAAAACATCACGGGGTGGTGCGCATTGTATGGGTGTGTGTTACATTACATTCACTAGTAGGAGTGAGAAAAACATCATGGGGTGGTGCGCATTGTATGGGTGTGTGTTACATTACATTCACTAGTAGGAGTGAGAAAAACATCACGGGGTGGTACGCACTGTATGCGTGTGTGTTACATTACATTCACTAGTAGGAGTGAGAAAAACATCACGGGGTGGTGCGCACTGTATGGGTGTGTGTTACATTACATTCACTAGTAGGAGTGAGAAAAACATCACGGGGTGGTGCGCATTGTATGGGTGTGTGTTACTTTCACTAGTAGGAGTGAGAAAAACATCACGGGGTGGTGCGCATTGTATGGGTGTGTGTTACATTACATTCACTAGTAGGAGTGAGAAAAACATCACGGGGTGGTGCGCATTGTATGGGTGTGTGTTACATTAGATTCACTAGTAGGAGTGAGAAAAACATCACGGGGTGGTGCGCATTGTATGGGTGTGTGTTACATTAGATTCACTAGTAGGAGTGAGAAAAACATCACGGGGTGGTGCGCATTGTATGGGTGTGTGTTACATTAGATTCACTAGTAGGAGTGAGAAAAACATCACGGGGTGGTGCGCATTGTATGGGTGTGTGTTACATTAGATTCACTAGTAGGAGTGCGAAAAACATCACGGGGTGGTGCGCATTGTATGGGTGTGTGTTACATTAGATTCACTAGTAGGAGTGAGAAAAACATCACGGGGTGGTGCGCATTGTATGGATGTGTGTTACATTAGATTCACTAGTAGGAGTGAGAAAAACATCACGGGGTGGTGCGCATTGTATGGGTGTGTGTTACATTAGATTCACTAGTAGGAGTGAGAAAAACATCACGGGGTGGTGCGCATTGTATGGGTGTGTGTTACATTAGATTCACTAGTAGGAGTGAGAAAAACATCACGGGGTGGTGCGCATTGTATGGGTGTGTGTTACATTACATTCACTAGTAGGAGTGAGAAAAACATCACGGGGTGGTGCGCATTGTAATCGTGTGTGTTACATTACATTCACTAGTAGGATTGAGAAAAACATCACGGGGTGGTGCGCATTGTATGGGTGTGTGTTACATTACATTCACTAGTAGGAGTGAGAAAAACATCACGGGGTGGTGCGCATTTTATGGGTGTGTGTTACATTACATTCACTAGTAGGAGTGAGAAAAACATCACGGGGTGGTGCGCATTGTATGGGTGTGTGTTACATTACATTCACTAGTAGGAGTGAGAAAAACATCACGGGGTGGTGCGCACTGTATGGGTGTGTGTTACATTACATTCACTAGTAGGAGTGAGAAAAACATCACGGGGTGGTGCGCATTGTATGGGTGTGGGTTACATTACATTCACTAGTAGGAGTGAGAAAAACATCACGGTGTGGTGCGCATTGTATGGGTGTGTGTTACATTACATTCACTAGTAGGAGTGAGAAAAACATCACGGGGAGTTGCTCATTGTATCGGTGTGTGTTACATTACATTCACTAGTAGGAGTGAGAAAAACATCACGGGGTGGTGCGCACTGTATGGGTGTGTGTTACATTACATTCACTAGTAGGAGTGAGAAAAACATCACGGGGTGGTGCGCACTGTATGGGTGTGTGTTACATTAGATTCACTAGTAGGAGTGAGAAAAACATCACGGGCTGGTGCGCACTGTATGGGTGTGTGTTACATTAGATTCACTAGTAGGAGTGAGAAAAACATCACGGGGTGCTGCGCATTGTATGGGTGTGTGTTACATTACATTCACTAGTAGGAGTGAGAAAAACATCACGGGGTGGTGCGCATTGTATGGGTGTGTGTTACATTACATTCACTAGTAGGAGTGAGAAAAACATCACGGGGTGGTGCGCATTGTATGGGTGTGTGTTACATTACATTCACTAGTAGGAGTGAGAAAAACATCACGGGGTGGTGCGCATTGTATGGGTGTGTGTTACATAATATTCACTAGTAGGAGTGAGAAAAACATCACGGGGTGGTGCGCATTGTATGGGTGTGTGTTACATTACATTCACTAGTAGGAGTGAGAAAAACATCACGGGGTGGTGCGCATTGTATGGGTGTGTGTTACATTACATTCACTAGTAGGAGTGAGAAAAACATCACGGGGTGGTGCGCATTGTATGGGGGTGTGTTACATTACATTCACTAGTAGGAGTGAGAAAAACATCACGGGGTGGTGCGCATTGTATGGGTGTGTGTTACATTACATTCACTAGTAGGAGTGAGAAAAACATCACGGGGTGGTGCGCACTGTATGGGTGTGTGTTACATTACATTCACTAGTAGGAGTGAGAAAAACATCACGGTGTGGTGCGCACTGTATGGGTGTGTGTTACATTACATTCACTAGTAGGAGTGAGAAAAACATCACGGGGTGGTGCGCATTGTATCGGTGTGTGTTACATTACATTCACTAGTAGGAGTGAGAAAAACATCACGGGGTGGTGCGCACTGTATGGGTGTGTGTTACATTACATTCACTAGTAGGAGTGAGAAAAACATCCCGGGGTGGTGCGCACTGTATGGGTGTGTGTTACATTACATTCACTAGTAGGAGTGAGAAAAACATCACGGGGTGGTGCGCACTGTATGGGTGTGTGTTACATTACATTCACTAGTAGGAGTGAGAAAAACATCACGGGGTGGTGCGCACTGTATGGGTGTGTGTTACATTACATTCACTAGTAGGAGTGAGAAAAACATCACGGGGTGGTGCGCACTGTATGGGTGTGTGTTACATTACATTCACTAGTAGGAGTGAGAAAAACATCACGGGGTGGTGCGCACTGTATGGGTGTGTGTTACATTACATTCACTAGTAGGAGGGAGAAAAACATCACGGGGTGGTGCGCACTGTATGGGTGTGTGTTACATTCACTAGTAGGAGTGAGAAAAACATCACGGGGTGGTGCGCACTGTATGGGTGTGTGTTACATTACATTCACTAGTAGGAGTGAGAAAAACATCACGGGGTGGTGCGCATTGTATGGGTGTGTGTTACATTAGATTCACTAGTAGGAGTGAGAAAAACATCACGGGGTGGTGCGCATTGTATGGGTGTGTGTTACATTAGATTCACTACTAGGAGTGAGAAAAACATCACGGGGTGGTGCGCATTGTATGGGTGTGTGTTACATTAGATTCACTAGTAGGAGTGAGAAAAACATCACGGGGTGGTGCGCATTGTATGGGTGTGTGTTATATTAGATTCACTAGTAGGAGTGAGAAAAACATCACGGGGTGGTGCGCATTGTATGGGTGTGTGTTACATTACATTCACTAGTAGGAGTGAGAAAAACATCATGGGGTGGTGCGCATTGTATGGGTGTGTGTTACATTAGATTCACTAGTAGGAGTGAGAAAAACATCACGGGGTGGTGCGCATTGTATGGGTGTGTGTTACATTACATTCACTAGTAGGAGTGAGAAAAACATCACGGGCTGGTGCGCATTGTATGGGTGTGTGTTACATTAGATTCACTAGTAGGAGTGAGAAAAACATCACGGGGTGGTGCGCATTGTATGGGTGTGTGTTACATTAGATTCACTAGTAGGAGTGAGAAAAACATCACGGGCTGGTGCGCATTGTATGGGTGTGTGTTACATTACATTCACTAGTAGGAGTGAGAAAAACATCACGGGGTGGTGCGCATTGTATGGGTGTGTGTTACATTACATTCACTAGTAGGAGGGAGAAAAACATCACGGGGTGGTGCGCATTGTATGGGCGTGTGTTACATTACATTCACTAGTAGGAGTGAGAAAAACAGCACGGGGTGGTGCGCATTGTATGGGTGTGTGTTACATTACATTCACTAGTAGGAGTGAGAAAAACATCACGGGGTGGTGCGCATTGTATGGGTGTGTGTTACATTACATTCACTAGTAGGAGTGAGAAAAACATCACGGGGTGGTGCGCATTGTATGGGTGTGTGTTACATTACATTCACTAGTAGGAGTGAGAAAAACATCACGGGGTGGTGCGCATTTTATGGGTGTGTGTTACATTACATTCACTAGTAGGAGTGAGAAAAACATCACGGGGTGGTGTGCATTGTATGGGTGTGTGTTACATTAGATTCACTAGTAGGAGTGAGAAAAACATCACGGGGTGGTGCGCATTGTATGGGTGTGTGTTACATTACATTCACTAGTAGGAGTGAGAAAAACATCACGGGGTGGTGCGCATTGTATGGGTGTGTGTTACATTAGATTCACTAGTAGGAGTGAGAAAAACATCACGGGCTGGTGCGCATTGTATGGGTGTGTGTTACATTAGATTCACTAGTAGGAGTGAGAAAATCATCACGGGGTGGTGCGCATTGTATGGGTGTGTGTTACATTACATTCACTAGTAGGAGTGAGAAAAACATCACGGGGTGGTGCGCATTGTATGGGTGTGTGTTACATTACATTCACTAGTAGGAGTGAGAAAAACATCACGGGGTGGTGCGCATTGTATGGGTGTGTGTTACATTACATTCACTAGTAGGAGTGAGAAAAACATCACGGGCTGGTGCGCATTATATGGGTGTGTGTTACATTACATTCACTAGTAGGAGTGAGAAAAACATCACGGGGTGGTGCGCATTGTATGGGTGTGTGTTACATTACATTCACTAGTAGGAGGGAGAAAAACATCACGGGGTGGTGCGCATTGTATGGGTGTGTGTTACATTACATTCACTAGTAGGAGTGAGAAAAACAGCACGGGGTGGTGCGCATTGTATGGGTGTGTGTTACATTACATTCACTAGTAGGAGTGAGAAAAACATCACGGGCTGGTGCGCATTGTATGGGTGTGTGTTACATTAGATTCACTAGTAGGAGTGAGAAAAACATCACGGGCTGGTGCGCATTGTATGGGTGTGTGTTACATTACATTCACTAGTAGGAGTGAGAAAAACATCACGGGGTGGTGCGCATTGTATGGGTGTGTGTTACATTACATTCACTAGTAGGAGGGAGAAAAACATCACGGGGTGGTGCGCATTGTATGGGTGTGTGTTACATTACATTCAAGAGTAGGAGTGAGAAAAACAGCACGGGGTGGTGCGCATTGTATGGGTGTGTGTTACATTACATTCACTAGTAGGAGTGAGAAAAACATCACGGGGTGGTGCGCATTGTATGGGTGTGTGTTACATTACATTCACTAGTAGGAGTGAGAAAAACATCACGGGGTGGTGCGCATTGTATGGGTGTGTGTTACATTACATTCACTAGTAGGAGTGAGAAAAACATCACGGGGTGGTGCGCATTGTATGGGTGTGTGTTACATTAGATTCACTAGTAGGAGTGAGAAAAACATCACGGGGTGGTGCGCATTGTATGGGTGTGTGTTACATTACATTCACTAGTAGGAGTGAGAAAAACATCACGGGGTGGTGCGCATTTTATGGGTGTGTGTTACATTACATTCACTAGTAGGAGTGAGAAAAACATCACGGGGTGGTGCGCATTGTATGGGTGTGTGTTACATTACATTCACTAGTAGGAGTGAGAAAACCATCACGGGGTGGTGCGCATTGTATGGGTGTGTGTTACATTACATTCACTAGTAGGAGTGAGAAAAGCATCACGGGGTGGTGCGCATTGTATGGGTGTGTGTTACATTACATTCACTAGTAGGAGTGAGAAAAACATCACGGTGTGGTGCGCATTGTATGGGTGTGTGTTACATTACTTTCACTAGTAGGAGTGAGAAAAACATCACGGGGTGGTGCGCATTGTATCGGTGTGTGTTACATTACATTCACTAGTAGGAGTGAGAAAAACATCACGGGGTGGTGCGCACTGTATGGGTGTGTGTTACATTACATTCACTAGTAGGAGTGAGAAAAACATCACGGTGTGGTGCGCACTGTATGGGTGTGTGTTACATTACATTCACTAGTAGGAGTGAGAAAAACATCACGGGGTGGTGCGCATTGTATGGGTGTGTGTTACATTACATTCACTAGTAGGAGTGAGAAAAACATCACGGGGTGGTGCGCATTGTATCGGTGTGTGTTACATTACATTCACTAGTAGGAGTGAGAAAAACATCACGGGGTGGTGCGCACTGTATGGGTGTGTGTTACATTACATTCACTAGTAGGAGTGAGAAAAACATCACGGGGTGGTGCGCACTGTATGGGTGTGTGTTACATTACATTCACTAGTAGGAGTGAGAAAAACATCACGGGGTGGTGCGCATTGTATGGGTGTGTGTTACATTACATTCACTAGTAGGAGTGAGAAAAACATCACGGGGTGGTGCGCATTGTATGGGTGTGTGTTACATTACATTCACTAGTAGGAGGGAGAAAAACATCACGGGGTGGTGCGCATTGTATGGGTGTGTGTTACATTAGATTCACTAGTAGGAGTGAGAAAAACATCACGGGGTGGTGCGCATTGTATGGGTGTGTGTTACATTAGATTCACTAGTAGGAGTGAGAAAAACATCACGGGCTGGTGCGCATTGTATGGGTGTGTGTTACATTAGATTCACTAGTAGGAGTGAGAAAAACATCACGGGCTGGTGCGCATTATATGGGTGTGTGTTACATTACATTCACTAGTAGGAGTGAGAAAAACATCACGGGGTGGTGCGCATTGTATGGGTGTGTGTTACATTACATTCACTAGTAGGAGGGAGAAAAACATCACGGGGTGGTGCGCATTGTATGGGTGTGTGTTACATTACATTCACTAGTAGGAGTGAGAAAAACAGCACGGGGTGGTGCGCATTGTATGGGTGTGTGTTACATTACATTCACTAGTAGGAGTGAGAAAAACATCACGGGGTGGTGCGCATTGTATGGGTGTGTGTTACATTAGATTCACTAGTAGGAGTGAGAAAAACATCACGGGGTGGTGCGCATTGTATGGGTGTGTGTTACATTAGATTCACTAGTAGGAGTGAAAAAAACATCACGGGGTGGTGCGCATTGTATGGGTGTGTGTTACATTACATTCACTAGTAGGAGTGAGAAAAACATCACGGGGTGGTGCGCATTGTATGGGTGTGTGTTACATTACATTCACTAGTAGGAGTGAGAAAAACATCACAGGGTGGTGCGCATTGTATGGGTGTGTGTTACATTACATTCACTAGTAGGAGTGAGAAAAACATCACGGGGTGGTGCGCATTGTATGGTTGTGTGTTACATTACATTCACTAGTAGGAGTGAGAAAAACATCACGGGGTGGTGCGCATTGTATGGGTGTGTGTTACATTACATTCACTAGTAGGAGTGAGAAAAACATCACGGGTTGGTGCGCATTGTATCGGTGTGTGTTACATTACATTCACTAGTAGGAGTGAGAAAAACATCACGGGGTGGTGCGCATTGTATGGGTGTGTGTTACATTACATTCACTAGTAGGAGTGAGAAAAACATCATGGGGTGGTGCGCATTGTATGGGTGTGTGTTACATTACATTCACTAGTAGGAGTGAGAAAAACATCACGGGGTGGTACGCACTGTATGCGTGTGTGTTACATTACATTCACTAGTAGGAGTGAGAAAAACATCACGGGGTGGTGCGCACTGTATGGGTGTGTGTTACATTACATTCACTAGTAGGAGTGAGAAAAACATCACGGGGTGGTGCGCATTGTATGGGTGTGTGTTACTTTCACTAGTAGGAGTGAGAAAAACATCACGGGGTGGTGCGCATTGTATGGGTGTGTGTTACATTACATTCACTAGTAGGAGTGAGAAAAACATCACGGGGTGGTGCGCATTGTATGGGTGTGTGTTACATTAGATTCACTAGTAGGAGTGAGAAAAACATCACGGGGTGGTGCGAATTGTATGGGTGTGTGTTACATTAGATTCACTAGTAGGAGTGAGAAAAACATCACGGGGTGGTGCGCATTGTATGGGTGTGTGTTACATTAGATTCACTAGTAGGAGTGAGAAAAACATCACGGGGTGGTGCGCATTGTATGGGTGTGTGTTACATTAGATTCACTAGTAGGAGTGAGAAAAACATCACGGGGTGGTGCGCATTGTATGGGTGTGTGTTACATTAGATTCACTAGTAGGAGTGAGAAAAACATCACGGGGTGGTGCGCATTGTATGGATGTGTGTTACATTAGATTCACTAGTAGGAGTGAGAAAAACATCACGGGCTGGTGCGCATTGTATGGGTGTGTGTTACATTAGATTCACTAGTAGGAGTGAGAAAAACATCACGGGCTGGTGCGCATTGTATGGGTGTGTGTTACATTAGATTCACTAGTAGGAGTGAGAAAAACATCACGGGCTGGTGCGCATTGTATGGGTGTGTGTTACATTAGATTCAATAGTAGGAGTGAGAAAAACATCACGGGGTGGTGCGCATTGTTTGGGTGTGTGTTACATTACATTCACTAGTAGGAGTGAGAAAAACATCACGGGGTGGTGCGCATTGTATGGGTGTGTGTTACATTACATTCACTAGTAGGAGTGAGAAAAACATCACGGGGTGGTGCGCATTGTATGGGTGTGTATTACATTAGATTCACTAGTAGGAGTGAGAAAAACATCACGGGGTGGTGCGCATTGTATGGGTGTTTGTTACATTACATTCACTAGTAGGAGTGAGAAAAACATCACGGGGTGGTGCGCATTGTATGGGTGTGTGTTACATTACATTCACTAGTAGGAGTGAGAAAAACATCACGGGGTGGTGCGCATTGTATGGGTGTGTGTTACATTACATTCACTAGTAGGAGTGAGAAAAACATCACGGGGTGGTGCGCATTGTATGGGTGTGTGTTACATTAGATTCACTAGTAGGAGTGAGAAAAACATCACGGTGTGGTGCGCATTGTATGGGTGTGTGTTACATTACATTCACTAGTAGGAGTGAGAAAAACATCACGGGGAGTTGCTCATTGTATCGGTGTGTGTTACATTACATTCACTAGTAGGAGTGAGAAAAACATCACGGGGTGGTGCGCACTGTATGGGTGTGTGTTACATTACATTCACTAGTAGGAGTGAGAAAAACATCACGGGGTGGTGCGCACTGTATGGGTGTGTGTTACATTACATTCACTAGTAGGAGTGAGAAAAACATCACGGGGTGGTGCGCACTGTATGGGTGTGTGTTACATTACATTCACTAGTAGGAGTGAGAAAAACATCACGGGGTGGTGCGCACTGTATGGGTGTGTGTTACATTACATTCACTAGTAGGAGTGAGAAAAACATCACGGGGTGATGCGCACTGTATGGGTGTGTGTTACATTACATTCACTAGTAGGAGTGAGAAAAACATCACGGGGTGGTGCGCACTGTATGGGTGTGTGTTACATTACATTCACTAGTAGGTGTGAGAAAAACATCACGGGGTGGTGCGCACTGTATGGGTGTGTGTTACATTACATTCACTAGTAGGAGTGAGAAAAACATCACGGGGTGGTGCGCACTGTATGGGTGTGTGTTACATTCACTAGTAGGAGTGAGAAAAACATCACGGATTGGTGCGCATTGTATGGGTGTGTGTTACATTACATTCACTAGTAGGAGTGAGAAAAACATCACGGGGTGGTGCGCATTGTATGGGTGTTTGTTACATTACATTCACTAGTAGGAGTGAGAAAAACATCACGGGGTGGTGCGTATTGTATGGGTGTGTGTTACATTAGATTCACTAGTAGGAGTGAGAAAAACATCACGGGGTGGTGCGCATTGTATGGGTGTGTGTTACATTACATTCACTAGTAGGAGTGAGAAAAACATCACGGGGTGGTGCGCATTGTATGGGTGTGTGTTACATTACATTCACTAGTAGGAGTGAGAAAAACATCACGGGGTGGTGCGCATTGTATCAGTGTGTGTTACATTACATTCACTAGTAGGAGTGAGAAAAACATCACGGGGTGGTGCGCATTGTATGGGTGTGTGTTACATTACATTCACTAGTAGGAGTGAGAAAAACATCACGGGGTGGTGCGCATTGTATGGGTGTGTGTTACATTACATTCCTTAGTAGGAGTGAGAAAAACATCACGGGGTGGTACGCACTGTATGGGTGTTTGTTACATTACATTCACTAGTAGGAGTGAGAAAAACATCACGGGGTGGTGCGCACTGTATGGGTGTGTGTTACATTACATTCACTAGTAGGAGTGAGAAAAACATCACGGGGTGGTGCGCATTGTATGGGTGTGTGTTACATTCACTAGTAGGAGTGAGAAAAACATCACGGGGTGGTGCGCATTGTATGGGTGTGTGTTACATTACATTCACTAGTAGGAGTGAGAAAAACATCACGGGGTGGTGCGCATTGTATCGGTGTGTGTTACATTACATTCACTAGTAGGAGTGAGAAAAACATCACGGGGTGGTGCGCATTGTATGGGTGTGTGTTACATTAGATTCACTAGTAGGAGTGAGAAAAACATCACGGGGTGGTGCGCATTGTATGGGTGTGTGTTACATTAGATTCACTAGTAGGAGTGAGAAAAACATCACGGGCTGGTGCGCATTGTATGGGTGTGTGTTACATTAGATTCACTAGTAGGAGTGAGAAAAACATCACGGGCTGGTGCGCATTGTATGGGTGTGTGTTACATTAGATTCACTAGTAGGAGTGAGAAAAACATCACGGGCTGGTGCGCATTGTATGGGTGTGTGTTACATTACATTCACTAGTAGGAGTGAGAAAAACATCACGGGGTGGTGCGCATTGTATGGGTGTGTGTTACATTACATTCACTAGTAGGAGTGAGAAAAACATCACGGGGTGGTGCGCATTGTATGGGTGTGTGTTACATTAGATTCACTAGTAGGAGTGAGAAAAACATCACGGGCTGGTGCGCATTGTATGGGTGTGTGTTACATTAGATTCACTAGTAGGAGTGAGAAAAACATCACGGGCTGGTGCGCATTGTATGGGTGTGTGTTACATTAGATTCACTAGTAGGAGTGAGAAAAACATCACGGGGTGGTGCGCAATGTATGGGTGTGTGTTACATTACATTCACTAGTAGCAGTGAGAAAAACATCACGGGGTGGTGCGCATTGTATGGGTGTGTGTTACATTACATTCACTAGTAGGAGTGAGAAAAACATCACGGGGTGGTGCGCACTGTATGGGTGTGTGTTACATTACATTCACTAGTAGGAGAGAGAAAAACATCACGGGGTGGTGCGCACTGTATGGGTGTGTGTTACATTACATTCACTAGTAGGAGTGAGAAAAACATCACGGGGTGGTGCGCACTGTATGGGTGTGTGTTACATTACATTCACTAGTAGGAGTGAGAAAAACATCACGGGGTGGTGCGCACTGTATGGGTGTGTGTTACATTACATTCACTAGTAGGAGTGAGAAAAACATCACGGGGTGGTGCGCACTGTATGGTTGTGTGTTACATTCACTAGTAGGAGTGAGAAAAACATCACGGGGTGGTGCGCATTGTATGGGTGTGTGTTACATTACATTCACTAGTAGGAGTGAGAAAAACATCACGGGGTGGTGCGCATTGTATGGGTGTGTGTTACATTACATTCACTAGTAGGAGTGAGAAAAACATCACGGGGTGGTGCGCATTGTATGGGTGTGTGTTACATTACATTCACTAGTAGGAGTGAGAAAAACATCACGGGGTGGTGCGCATTGTATGGGTGTGTGTTACATTAGATTCACTAGTAGGAGTGAGAAAAACATCACGGGGTGGTGCGCATTGTATGGGTGTGTGTTACATTAGATTCACTAGTAGGAGTGAGGAAAACATCACGGGGTGGTGCGCATTGTATGGGTGTGTGTTACATTAGATTCACTAGTAGGAGTGAGAAAAACATCACGGGGTGGTGCGCATTGTATGGGTGTGTGTTACATTACATTCACTAGTAGGAGTGAGAAAAACATCACGGGGTGGTGCGCATTGTATGGGTGTGTGTTACATTACATTCACTAGTAGGAGTGAGAAAAACATCACGGGGTGGTGCGCATTGTATGGGTGTGTGTTACATTAGATTCACTAGTAGGAGTGAGAAAAACATCACGGGGTGGTGCGCATTGTATGGGTGTGTGTTACATTAGATTCACTAGTAGGAGTGAGAAAAACATCACGGGGTGGTGCGCATTGTATGGGTGTGTGTTACATTAGATTCACTAGTAGGAGTGAGAAAAACATCACGGGCTGGTGCGCATTGTATGGGTGTGTGTTACATTAGATTCACTAGTAGGAGTGAGAAAAACATCACGGGCTGGTGCGCATTATATGGGTGTGTGTTACATTACATTCACTAGTAGGAGTGAGAAAAACATCACGGGGTGGTGCGCATTGTATGGGTGTGTGTTACATTTCATTCACTAGTAGGAGGGAGAAAAACATCACGGGGTGGTGCGCATTGTATGGGTGTGTGTTACATTAGATTCACTAGTAGGAGTGAGAAAAACAGCACGGGGTGGTGCGCATTGTATGGGTGTGTGTTACATTACATTCACTAGTAGGAGTGAGAAAAACATCACGGGGTGGTGCGCATTGTATGGGTGTGTGTTACATTACATTCACTAGTAGGAGTGAGAAAAACATCGCGGGGTGGTGCGCATTGTATGGGTGTGTGTTGCATTACATTCACTAGTAGGAGTGAGAAAAACATCGCGGGGTGGTGCGTATTGTATGGGTGTGTGTTACATTACATTCACTAGTAGGAGTGAGAAAAACATCACGGGGTGGTGCGCATTGTATGGGTGTGTGTTACATTACATTCACTAGTAGGAGTGAGAAAAACATCACGGGGTGGTGCGCATTTTATGGGTGTGTGTTACATTACATTCACTAGTAGGAGTGAGAAAAACATCACGGGGTGGTGCGCATTGTATGGGTGTGTGTTACATTACATTTACTAGTAGGAGTGAGAAAAACATCATGGGGTGGTGCGCACTGTATGGGTGTGTGTTACATTACATTCACTAGTAGGAGTGAGAAAAACATCACGGGGTGGTGCGCACTGTATGGGTGTGTGTTACATTACATTCACTAGTAGGAGTGAGAAAAACATCACGGGGTGGTGCGCACTGTATGGGTGTGTGTTACATTACATTCACTAGTAGGAGTGAGAAAAACATCACGGGGTGGTGCGCACTGTATGGGTGTGTGTTACATTACATTCACTAGTAGGAGTGAGAAAAACATCACGGGGTGGTGCGCATTGTATGGGTGTGTGTTACATTACATTCACTAGTAGGAGTGAGAAAAACATCACGGGGTGGTGCGCATTGTATGGGTGTGTGTTACATTAGATTCACTAGTAGGAGTGAGAAAAACATCACGGGGTGGTGCGCATTGTATGGGTGTGTGTTACCTTAGATTCACTAGTAGGAGTGAGAAAAACATCACGGGGTGGTGCGCATTGTATGGGTGTGTGTTACATTAGATTCACTAGTAGGAGTGAGAAAAACATCACGGGGTGGTGCGCATTGTATGGGTGTGTGTTACATTAGATTCACTAGTAGGAGTGAGAAAAACATCACGGGGTGGTGCGCATTGTATGGGTGTGTGTTACATTAGATTCACTAGTAGGAGTGAGAAAAACATCACGGGGTGGTGCGCATTGTATGGGTGTGTGTTACATTAGATTCACTAGTAGGAGTGAGAAAAACATCACGGGGTGGTGCGCATTGTATGGGTGTGTGTTACATTAGATTCACTAGTAGGAGTGAGAAAAACATCACGGGGTGGTGCGCATTGTATGGGTGTGTGTTACATTAGATTCACTAGTAGGAGTGAGGAAAACATCACGGGGTGGTGCGCATTGTATGGGTGTGTGTTACATTAGATTCACTAGTAGGAGTGAGAAAAACATCACGGGGTGGTGCGCATTGTATGGGTGTGTGTTACATTACATTCACTAGTAGGAGTGAGAAAAACATCACGGGGTGGTGCGCATTGTATAGGTGTGTGTTACATTACATTCACTAGTAGGAGTGAGAAAAACATCACGGGGTGGTGCGCATTGTATGGGTGTGTGTTACATTACATTCACTAGTAGGAGTGAGAAAAACATCACGGGGTGGTGCGCATTGTATGGGTGTGTGTTACATTACATTCACTAGTAGGAGTGAGAAAAACATCACGGGGTGGTGCGCATTGTATGGGTGTGTGTTACATTACATTCACTAGTAGGAGTGAGAAAAACATCACGGGGTGGTGCGCATTGTATGGGTGTGTGTTACATTACATTCACTAGTAGGAGTGAGAAAAACATCACGGGGTGGTGCGCATTGTATGGGTGTGTGTTACATTACATTCACTAGTAGGAGTGAGAAAAACATCACGGTGTGGTGCGCATTGTATGGGTGTGTGTTACATTACATTCACTAGTAGGAGTGAGAAAAACATCACGGGGTGGTGCGCATTGTATCGGTGTGTGTTACATTACATTCACTAGTAGGAGTGAGAAAAACATCACGGGGTGGTGCGCACTGTATGGATGTGTGTTACATTACATTCACTAGTAGGAGTGAGAAAAACATCAGGGGGTGGTGCGCACTGTATGGGTGTGTGTTACATTACATTCACTAGTAGGAGTGAGAAAAACATCACGGGGTGGTGCGCACTGTATGGGTGTGTGTTACATTACATTCACTAGTAGGAGTGAGAAAAACATCACGGGGTGGTGCGCACTGTATGGGTGTGTGTTACATTACATTCACTAGTAGGAGTGAGAAAAACATCACGGGGTGGTGCGCACTGTATGGGTGTGTGTTACATTACATTCACTAGTAGGAGTGAGAAAAACATCACGGGGTGGTGCGCACTGTATGGGTGTGTGTTACATTACATTCACTAGTAGGAGTGAGAAAAACATCACGGGGTGGTGCGCACTGTATGGGTGTGTGTTACATTACATTCACTAGTAGGAGTGAGAAAAACATCACGGGGTGGTGCGCATTGTATGGGTGTGTGTTACATTACATTCACTAGTAGGAGTGAGAAAAACATCACGGGGTGGTGCGCATTGCATGGGTGTGTGTTACATTAGATTCACTAGTAGGAGTGAGAAAAACATCACGGGGTGGTGCGCATTGTATGGGTGTGTGTTACATTAGATTCACTAGTAGGAGTGAGGAAAACATCACGGGGTGGTGCGCATTGTATGGGTGTGTGTTACATTAGATTCACTAGTAGGAGTGAGAAAAACATCACGGGGTGGTGCGCATTGTATGGGTGTGTGTTACATTACATTCACTAGTAGGAGTGAGAAAAACATCACGGGGTGGTGCGCATTGTATGGGTGTGTGTTACATTACATTCACTAGTAGGAGTGAGAAAAACATCACGGGGTGGTGCGCATTGTATGGGTGTGTGTTACATTAGATTCACTAGTAGGAGTGAGAAAAACATCACGGGGTGGTGCGCATTGTATGGGTGTGTGTTACATTAGATTCACTAGTAGGAGTTAGAAAAACATCACGGGGTGGTGCGCATTGTATGGGTGTGTGTTACATTAGATTCACTAGTAGGAGTGAGAAAAACATCACGGGCTGGTGCGCATTGTATGGGTGTGTGTTACATTAGATTCACTAGTAGGAGTGAGAAAAACATCACGGGCTGGTGCGCATTATATGGGTGTGTGTTACATTACATTCACTAGTAGGAGTGAGAAAAACATCACGGGGTGGTGCGCATTGTATGGGTGTGTGTTACATTTCATTCACTAGTAGGAGGGAGAAAAACATCACGGGGTGGTGCGCATTGTATGGGTGTGTGTTACATTAGATTCACTAGTAGGAGTGAGAAAAACAGCACGGGGTGGTGCGCATTGTATGGGTGTGTGTTACATTACATTCACTAGTAGGAGTGAGAAAAACATCACGGGGTGGTGCGCATTGTATGGGTGTGTGTTACATTACATTCACTAGTAGGAGTGAGAAAAACATCGCGGGGTGGTGCGCATTGTATGGGTGTGTGTTGCATTACATTCACTAGTAGGAGTGAGAAAAACATCGCGGGGTGGTGCGTATTGTATGGGTGTGTGTTACATTACATTCACTAGTAGGAGTGAGAAAAACATCACGGGGTGGTGCGCATTGTATGGGTGTGTGTTACATTACATTCACTAGTAGGAGTGAGAAAAACATCACGGGGTGGTGCGCATTTTATGGGTGTGTGTTACATTACATTCACTAGTAGGAGTGAGAAAAACATCACGGGGTGGTGCGCATTGTATGGGTGTGTGTTACATTACATTTACTAGTAGGAGTGAGAAAAACATCATGGGGTGGTGCGCACTGTATGGGTGTGTGTTACATTACATTCACTAGTAGGAGTGAGAAAAACATCACGGGGTGGTGCGCACTGTATGGGTGTGTGTTACATTACATTCACTAGTAGGAGTGAGAAAAACATCACGGGGTGGTGCGCACTGTATGGGTGTGTGTTACATTACATTCACTAGTAGGAGTGAGAAAAACATCACGGGGTGGTGCGCACTGTATGGGTGTGTGTTACATTACATTCACTAGTAGGAGTGAGAAAAACATCACGGGGTGGTGCGCATTGTATGGGTGTGTGTTACATTACATTCACTAGTAGGAGTGAGAAAAACATCACGGGGTGGTGCGCATTGTATGGGTGTGTGTTACATTAGATTCACTAGTAGGAGTGAGAAAAACATCACGGGGTGGTGCGCATTGTATGGGTGTGTGTTACCTTAGATTCACTAGTAGGAGTGAGAAAAACATCACGGGGTGGTGCGCATTGTATGGGTGTGTGTTACATTAGATTCACTAGTAGGAGTGAGAAAAACATCACGGGGTGGTGCGCATTGTATGGGTGTGTGTTACATTAGATTCACTAGTAGGAGTGAGAAAAACATCACGGGGTGGTGCGCATTGTATGGGTGTGTGTTACATTAGATTCACTAGTAGGAGTGAGAAAAACATCACGGGGTGGTGCGCATTGTATGGGTGTGTGTTACATTAGATTCACTAGTAGGAGTGAGAAAAACATCACGGGGTGGTGCGCATTGTATGGGTGTGTGTTACATTAGATTCACTAGTAGGAGTGAGAAAAACATCACGGGGTGGTGCGCATTGTATGGGTGTGTGTTACATTAGATTCACTAGTAGGAGTGAGGAAAACATCACGGGGTGGTGCGCATTGTATGGGTGTGTGTTACATTAGATTCACTAGTAGGAGTGAGAAAAACATCACGGGGTGGTGCGCATTGTATGGGTGTGTGTTACATTACATTCACTAGTAGGAGTGAGAAAAACATCACGGGGTGGTGCGCATTGTATAGGTGTGTGTTACATTACATTCACTAGTAGGAGTGAGAAAAACATCACGGGGTGGTGCGCATTGTATGGGTGTGTGTTACATTACATTCACTAGTAGGAGTGAGAAAAACATCACGGGGTGGTGCGCATTGTATGGGTGTGTGTTACATTACATTCACTAGTAGGAGTGAGAAAAACATCACGGGGTGGTGCGCATTGTATGGGTGTGTGTTACATTACATTCACTAGTAGGAGTGAGAAAAACATCACGGGGTGGTGCGCATTGTATGGGTGTGTGTTACATTACATTCACTAGTAGGAGTGAGAAAAACATCACGGGGTGGTGCGCATTGTATGGGTGTGTGTTACATTACATTCACTAGTAGGAGTGAGAAAAACATCACGGTGTGGTGCGCATTGTATGGGTGTGTGTTACATTACATTCACTAGTAGGAGTGAGAAAAACATCACGGGGTGGTGCGCATTGTATCGGTGTGTGTTACATTACATTCACTAGTAGGAGTGAGAAAAACATCACGGGGTGGTGCGCACTGTATGGATGTGTGTTACATTACATTCACTAGTAGGAGTGAGAAAAACATCAGGGGGTGGTGCGCACTGTATGGGTGTGTGTTACATTACATTCACTAGTAGGAGTGAGAAAAACATCACGGGGTGGTGCGCACTGTATGGGTGTGTGTTACATTACATTCACTAGTAGGAGTGAGAAAAACATCACGGGGTGGTGCGCACTGTATGGGTGTGTGTTACATTACATTCACTAGTAGGAGTGAGAAAAACATCACGGGGTGGTGCGCACTGTATGGGTGTGTGTTACATTACATTCACTAGTAGGAGTGAGAAAAACATCACGGGGTGGTGCGCACTGTATGGGTGTGTGTTACATTACATTCACTAGTAGGAGTGAGAAAAACATCACGGGGTGGTGCGCACTGTATGGGTGTGTGTTACATTACATTCACTAGTAGGAGTGAGAAAACATCACGGGGTGGTGCGCACTGTATGGGTGTGTGTTACATTCACTAGTAGGAGTGAGAAAAACATCACGGGGTGGTGCGCATTGTATGGGTGTGTGTTACATTACATTCACTAGTAGGAGTGAGAAAAACATCACGGGGTGGTGCGCATTGTATGGGTGTGTGTTACATTACATTCACTAGTAGGAGTGAGAAAAACATCACGGGGTGGTGCGCATTGTATGGGTGTGTGTTACATTACATTCACTAGTAGGAGTGAGAAAAACATCACGGGGTGGTGCGCATTGTATGGGTGTGTGTTACATTAGATTCACTAGTAGGAGTGAGAAAAACATCACGGGGTGGTGCGCATTGTATGGGTGTGTGTTACATTAGATTCACTAGTAGGAGTGAGGAAAACATCACGGGGTGGTGCGCATTGTATGGGTGTGTGTTACATTAGATTCACTAGTAGGAGTGAGAAAAACATCACGGGGTGGTGCGCATTGTATGGGTGTGTGTTACATTACATTCACTAGTAGGAGTGAGAAAAACATCACGGGGTGGTGCGCATTGTATGGGTGTGTGTTACATTACATTCACTAGTAGGAGTGAGAAAAACATCACGGGTGGTGCGCATTGTATGGGTGTGTGTTACATTAGATTCACTAGTAGGAGTGAGAAAAACATCACGGGGTGGTGCGCATTGTATGGGTGTGTGTTACATTAGATTCACTAGTAGGAGTTAGAAAAACATCACGGGGTGGTGCGCATTGTATGGGTGTGTGTTACATTAGATTCACTAGTAGGAGTGAGAAAAACATCACGGGCTGGTGCGCATTGTATGGGTGTGTGTTACATTAGATTCACTAGTAGGAGTGAGAAAAACATCACGGGCTGGTGCGCATTATATGGGTGTGTGTTACATTACATTCACTAGTAGGAGTGAGAAAAACATCACGGGGTGGTGCGCATTGTATGGGTGTGTGTTACATTTCATTCACTAGTAGGAGGGAGAAAAACATCACGGGGTGGTGCGCATTGTATGGGTGTGTGTTACATTACATTCACTAGTAGGAGTGAGAAAAACAGCACGGGGTGGTGCGCATTGTATGGGTGTGTGTTACATTACATTCACTAGTAGGAGTGAGAAAAACATCACGGGGTGGTGCGCATTGTATGGGTGTGTGTTACATTACATTCACTAGTAGGAGTGAGAAAAACATCGCGGGGTGGTGCGCATTGTATGGGTGTGTGTTGCATTACATTCACTAGTAGGAGTGAGAAAAACATCGCGGGGTGGTGCGCATTGTATGGGTGTGTGTTACATTACATTCACTAGTAGGAGTGAGAAAAACATCACGGGGTGGTGCGCATTGTATGGGTGTGTGTTACATTACATTCACTAGTAGGAGTGAGAAAAACATCACGGGGTGGTGCGCATTGTATGGGTGTGTGTTACATTAGATTCACTAGTAGGAGTGAGAAAAACATCACGGGGTGGTGCGCATTGTATGGGTGTGTGTTACCTTAGATTCACTAGTAGGAGTGAGAAAAACATCACGGGGTGGTGCGCATTGTATGGGTGTGTGTTACATTAGATTCACTAGTAGGAGTGAGAAAAACATCACGGGGTGGTGCGCATTGTATGGGTGTGTGTTACATTAGATTCACTAGTAGGAGTGAGAAAAACATCACGGGGTGGTGCGCATTGTATGGGTGTGTGTTACATTAGATTCACTAGTAGGAGTGAGAAAAACATCACGGGGTGGTGCGCATTGTATGGGTGTGTGTTACATTAGATTCACTAGTAGGAGTGAGAAAAACATCACGGGGTGGTGCGCATTGTATGGGTGTGTGTTACATTAGATTCACTAGTAGGAGTGAGAAAAACATCACGGGGTGGTGCGCATTGTATGGGTGTGTGTTACATTAGATTCACTAGTAGGAGTGAGGAAAACATCACGGGGTGGTGCGCATTGTATGGGTGTGTGTTACATTAGATTCACTAGTAGGAGTGAGAAAAACATCACGGGGTGGTGCGCATTGTATGGGTGTGTGTTACATTAGATTCACTAGTAGGAGTGAGAAAAACATCACGGGGTGGTGCGCATTGTATGGGTGTGTGTTACATTACATTCACTAGTAGGAGTGAGAAAAACATCACGGGGTGGTGCGCATTGTATGGGTGTGTGTTACATTACATTCACTAGTAGGAGTGAGAAAAACATCACGGGGTGGTGCGCATTGTATGGGTGTGTGTTACATTACATTCACTAGTAGGAGTGAGAAAAACATCACGGGGTGGTGCGCATTGTATGGGTGTGTGTTACATTACATTCACTAGTAGGAGTGAGAAAAACATCACGGGGTGGTGCGCATTGTATGGGTGTGTGTTACATTACATTCACTAGTAGGAGTGAGAAAAACATCACGGGGTGGTGCGCATTGTATGGGTGTGTGTTACATTACATTCACTAGTAGGAGTGAGAAAAACATCACGGTGTGGTGCGCATTGTATGGGTGTGTGTTACATTACATTCACTAGTAGGAGTGAGAAAAACATCACGGGGTGGTGCGCATTGTATCGGTGTGTGTTACATTACATTCACTAGTAGGAGTGAGAAAAACATCACGGGGTGGTGCGCACTGTATGGATGTGTGTTACATTACATTCACTAGTAGGAGTGAGAAAAACATCAGGGGGTGGTGCGCACTGTATGGGTGTGTGTTACATTACATTCACTAGTAGGAGTGAGAAAAACATCACGGGGTGGTGCGCACTGTATGGGTGTGTGTTGTGTGTGTTACATTACATTCACTAGTAGGAGTGAGAAAAACATCACGGGGTGGTGCGCACTGTATGGGTGTGTGTTACATTACATTCACTAGTAGGAGTGAGAAAAACATCACGGGGTGGTGCGCACTGTATGGGTGTGTGTTACATTACATTCACTAGTAGGAGTGAGAAAAACATCACGGGGTGGTGCGCACTGTATGGGTGTGTGTTACATTACATTCACTAGTAGGAGTGAGAAAAACATCACGGGGTGGTGCGCACTGTATGGGTGTGTGTTACATTACATTCACTAGTAGGAGTGAGAAAAACATCACGGGGTGGTGCGCACTGTATGGGTGTGTGTTACATTACATTCACTAGTAGGAGTGAGAAAAACATCACGGGGTGGTGCGCACTGTATGGGTGTGTGTTACATTACATTCACTAGTAGGAGTGAGAAAAACATCACGGGGTGGTGCGCACTGTATGGGTGTGTGTTACATTACATTCACTAGTAGGAGTGAGAAAAACATCACGGGGTGGTGCGCACTGTATGGGTGTGTGTTACATTACATTCACTAGTAGGAGTGAGAAAAACATCACGGGGTGGTGCGCACTGTATGGGTGTGTGTTACATTACATTCACTAGTAGGAGTGAGAAAAACATCACGGGGTGGTGCGCACTGTATGGGTGTGTGTTACATTACATTCACTAGTAGGAGTGAGAAAAACATCACGGGGTGGTGCGCACTGTATGGGTGTGTGTTACATTACATTCACTAGTAGGAGTGAGAAAAACATCACGGGGTGGTGCGCACTGTATGGGTGTGTGTTACATTACATTCACTAGTAGGAGTGAGAAAAACATCACGGGGTGGTGCGCACTGTATGGGTGTGTGTTACATTACATTCACTAGTAGGAGTGAGAAAAACATCACGGGGTGGTGCGCACTGTATGGGTGTGTGTTACATTACATTCACTAGTAGGAGTGAGAAAAACATCACGGGGTGGTGCGCATTGTATGGGTGTGTGTTACATTACATTCACTAGTAGGAGTGAGAAAAACATCACGGGGTGGTGCGCATTGTATGGGTGTGTGTTACATTAGATTCACTAGTAGGAGTGAGAAAAACATCACGGGGCTGGTGCGCATTGTATGGGTGTGTGTTACATTAGATTCACTAGTAGGAGTGAGAAAAACATCACGGGCTGGTGCGCATTGTATGGGTGTGTGTTACATTAGATTCACTAGTAGGAGTGAGAAAAACATCACGGGCTGGTGCGCATTGTATGGGTGTGTGTTACATTAGATTCACTAGTAGGAGTGAGAAAAACATCACGGGCTGGTGCGCATGTATGGGTGTGTGTTACATTACATTCACTAGTAGGAGTGAGAAAAACATCACGGGCTGGTGCGCATTGTATGGGTGTGTGTTACATTACATTCACTAGTAGGAGTGAGAAAAACATCACGGGGTGGTGCGCATTGTATGGGTGTGTGTTACATTACATTCACTAGTAGGAGTGAGAAAAACATCACGGGTGGTGCGCATTGTATGGGTGTGTGTTACATTAGATTCACTAGTAGGAGTGAGAAAAACATCACGGGGTGGTGCGCATTGTATGGGTGTGTGTTACATTAGATTCACTAGTAGGAGTTAGAAAAACATCACGGGGTGGTGCGCATTGTATGGGTGTGTGTTACATTAGATTCACTAGTAGGAGTGAGAAAAACATCACGGGCTGGTGCGCATTGTATGGGTGTGTGTTACATTAGATTCACTAGTAGGAGTGAGAAAAACATCACGGGCTGGTGCGCATTATATGGGTGTGTGTTACATTAGATTCACTAGTAGGAGTGAGAAAAACATCACGGGGTGGTGCGCATTGTATGGGTGTGTGTTACATTAGATTCACTAGTAGGAGTGAGAAAAACATCACGGGGTGGTGCGCATTGTATGGGTGTGTGTTACATTACATTCACTAGTAGGAGTGAGAAAAACATCACGGGGTGGTGCGCATTGTATGGGTGTGTGTTACATTACATTCACTAGTAGGAGTGAGAAAAACATCACGGGGTGGTGCGCATTGTATGGGTGTGTGTTACATTACATTCACTAGTAGGAGTGAGAAAAACATCACGGGGTGGTGCGCATTGTATGGGTGTGTGTTACATTACATTCACTAGTAGGAGTGAGAAAAACATCGCGGGGTGGTGCGCATTGTATGGGTGTGTGTTACATTACATTCACTAGTAGGAGTGAGAAAAACATCACGGGGTGGTGCGCATTGTATGGGTGTGTGTTACATTACATTCACTAGTAGGAGTGAGAAAAACATCACGGGGTGGTGCGCATTGTATGGGTGTGTGTTACATTACATTCACTAGTAGGAGTGAGAAAAACATCACGGGGTGGTGCGCATTGTATGGGTGTGTGTTACATTACATTCACTAGTAGGAGTGAGAAAAACATCACGGGGTGGTGCGCATTGTATGGGTGTGTGTTACATTAGATTCACTAGTAGGAGTGAGAAAAACATCACGGGGTGGTGCGCATTGTATGGGTGTGTGTTACATTAGATTCACTAGTAGGAGTGAGAAAAACATCACGGGGTGGTGCGCATTGTATGGGTGTGTGTTACATTAGATTCACTAGTAGGAGTGAGAAAAACATCACGGGGTGGTGCGCATTGTATGGGTGTGTGTTACATTAGATTCACTAGTAGGAGTGAGAAAAACATCACGGGGTGGTGCGCATTGTATGGGTGTGTGTTACATTAGATTCACTAGTAGGAGTGAGAAAAACATCACGGGGTGGTGCGCATTGTATGGGTGTGTGTTACATTAGATTCACTAGTAGGAGTGAGGAAAACATCACGGGGTGGTGCGCATTGTATGGGTGTGTGTTACATTAGCATTCACTAGTAGGAGTGAGAAAAACATCACGGGGTGGTGCGCATTGTATGGGTGTGTGTTACATTAGATTCACTAGTAGGAGTGAGAAAAACATCACGGGGTGGTGCGCATTGTATGGGTGTGTGTTACATTACATTCACTAGTAGGAGTGAGAAAAACATCACGGGGTGGTGCGCATTGTATGGGTGTGTGTTACATTACATTCACTAGTAGGAGTGAGAAAAACATCACGGGGTGGTGCGCATTGTATGGGTGTGTGTTACATTACATTCACTAGTAGGAGTGAGAAAAACATCACGGGGTGGTGCGCATTGTATGGGTGTGTGTTACATTACATTCACTAGTAGGAGTGAGAAAAACATCACGGGGTGGTGCGCATTGTATGGGTGTGTGTTACATTACATTCACTAGTAGGAGTGAGAAAAACATCACGGGGTGGTGCGCATTGTATGGGTGTGTGTTACATTACATTCACTAGTAGGAGTGAGAAAAACATCACGGGGTGGTGCGCATTGTATGGGTGTGTGTTACATTACATTCACTAGTAGGAGTGAGAAAACATCACGGGGTGGTGCGCATTGTATGGGTGTGTGTTACATTACATTCACTAGTAGGAGTGAGAAAAACATCACGGTGTGGTGCGCATTGTATGGGTGTGTGTTACATTACATTCACTAGTAGGAGTGAGAAAAACATCACGGGGTGGTGCGCATTGTATGGGTGTGTGTTACATTACATTCACTAGTAGGAGTGAGAAAAACATCACGGGGTGGTGCGCATTGTATGGGTGTGTGTTACATTACATTCACTAGTAGGAGTGAGAAAAACATCACGGGGTGGTGCGCACTGTATGGGTGTGTGTTACATTACATTCACTAGTAGGAGTGAGAAAAACATCACGGGGTGGTGCGCACTGTATGGGTGTGTGTTACATTACATTCACTAGTAGGAGTGAGAAAAACATCACGGGGTGGTGCGCACTGTATGGGTGTGTGTTACATTACATTCACTAGTAGGAGTGAGAAAAACATCACGGGGTGGTGCGCACTGTATGGGTGTGTGTTACATTACATTCACTAGTAGGAGTGAGAAAAACATCACGGGGTGGTGCGCACTGTATGGGTGTGTGTTACATTACATTCACTAGTAGGAGTGAGAAAAACATCACGGGGTGGTGCGCACTGTATGGGTGTGTGTTACATTACATTCACTAGTAGGAGTGAGAAAAACATCACGGGGTGGTGCGCACTGTATGGGTGTGTGTTACATTACATTCACTAGTAGGAGTGAGAAAAACATCACGGGGTGGTGCGCACTGTATGGGTGTGTGTTACATTACATTCACTAGTAGGAGTGAGAAAAACATCACGGGGTGGTGCGCACTGTATGGGTGTGTGTTACATTACATTCACTAGTAGGAGTGAGAAAAACATCACGGGGTGGTGCGCACTGTATGGGTGTGTGTTACATTACATTCACTAGTAGGAGTGAGAAAAACATCACGGGGTGGTGCGCACTGTATGGGTGTGTGTTACATTACATTCACTAGTAGGAGTGAGAAAAACATCACGGGGTGGTGCGCACTGTATGGGTGTGTGTTACATTACATTCACTAGTAGGAGTGAGAAAAACATCACGGGGTGGTGCGCATTGTATGGGTGTGTGTTACATTACATTCACTAGTAGGAGTGAGAAAAACATCACGGGGTGGTGCGCATTGTATGGGTGTGTGTTACATTACATTCACTAGTAGGAGTGAGAAAAACATCACGGGGTGGTGCGCATTGTATGGGTGTGTGTTACATTACATTCACTAGTAGGAGTGAGAAAAACATCACGGGGTGGTGCGCATTGTATGGGTGTGTGTTACATTACATTCACTAGTAGGAGTGAGAAAAACATCACGGGGTGGTGCGCATTGTATGGGTGTGTGTTACATTAGATTCACTAGTAGGAGTGAGAAAAACATCACGGGGTGGTGCGCATTGTATGGGTGTGTGTTACATTAGATTCACTAGTAGGAGTGAGAAAAACATCACGGGCTGGTGCGCATTGTATGGGTGTGTGTTACATTAGATTCACTAGTAGGAGTGAGAAAAACATCACGGGCTGGTGCGCATTGTATGGGTGTGTGTTACATTAGATTCACTAGTAGGAGTGAGAAAAACATCACGGGCTGGTGCGCATTGTATGGGTGTGTGTTACATTACATTCACTAGTAGGAGTGAGAAAAACATCACGGGCTGGTGCGCATTGTATGGGTGTGTGTTACATTACATTCACTAGTAGGAGTGAGAAAAACATCACGGGTGGTGCGCATTGTATGGGTGTGTGTTACATTACATTCACTAGTAGGAGTGAGAAAAACATCACGGGGTGGTGCGCATTGTATGGGTGTGTGTTACATTACATTCACTAGTAGGAGTGAGAAAAACATCACGGGGTGGTGCGCACTGTATGGGTGTGTGTTACATTACATTCACTAGTAGGAGTGAGAAAAACATCACGGGGTGGTGCGCACTGTATGGGTGTGTGTTACATTACATTCACTAGTAGGAGTGAGAAAAACATCACGGGGTGGTGCGCACTGTATGGGTGTGTGTTACATTACATTCACTAGTAGGAGTGAGAAAAACATCACGGGGTGGTGCGCACTGTATGGGTGTGTGTTACATTACATTCACTAGTAGGAGTGAGAAAAACATCACGGGGTGGTGCGCACTGTATGGGTGTGTGTTACATTCACTAGTAGGAGTGAGAAAAACATCACGGGGTGGTGCGCATTGTATGGGTGTGTGTTACATTACATTCACTAGTAGGAGTGAGAAAAACATCACGGGGTGGTGCGCATTGTATGGGTGTGTGTTACATTACATTCACTAGTAGGAGTGAGAAAAACATCACGGGGTGGTGCGCATTGTATGGGTGTGTGTTACATTACATTCACTAGTAGGAGTGAGAAAAACATCACGGGGTGGTGCGCATTGTATGGGTGTGTGTTACATTAGATTCACTAGTAGGAGTGAGAAAAACATCACGGGGTGGTGCGCATTGTATGGGTGTGTGTTACATTAGATTCACTAGTAGGAGTGAGGAAAACATCACGGGGTGGTGCGCATTGTATGGGTGTGTGTTACATTAGATTCACTAGTAGGAGTGAGAAAAACATCACGGGGTGGTGCGCATTGTATGGGTGTGTGTTACATTACATTCACTAGTAGGAGTGAGAAAAACATCACGGGGTGGTGCGCATTGTATGGGTGTGTGTTACATTACATTCACTAGTAGGAGTGAGAAAAACATCACGGGGTGGTGCGCATTGTATGGGTGTGTGTTACATTAGATTCACTAGTAGGAGTGAGAAAAACATCACGGGGTGGTGCGCATTGTATGGGTGTGTGTTACATTAGATTCACTAGTAGGATTGAGAAAAACATCACGGGGTGGTGCGCATTGTATGGGTGTGTGTTACATTAGATTCACTAGTAGGAGTGAGAAAAACATCACGGGCTGGTGCGCATTGTATGGGTGTGTGTTACATTAGATTCACTAGTAGGAGTGAGAAAAACATCACGGGCTGGTGCGCATTATATGGGTGTGTGTTACATTACATTCACTAGTAGGAGTGAGAAAAACATCACGGGGTGGTGCGCATTGTATGGGTGTGTGTTACATTTCATTCACTAGTAGGAGGGAGAAAAACATCACGGGGTGGTGCGCATTGTATGGGTGTGTGTTACATTAGATTCACTAGTAGGAGTGAGAAAAACAGCACGGGGTGGTGCGCATTGTATGGGTGTGTGTTACATTACATTCACTAGTAGGAGTGAGAAAAACATCGCGGGGTGGTGCGCATTGTATGGGTGTGTGTTGCATTACATTCACTAGTAGGAGTGAGAAAAACATCGCGGGGTGGTGCGTATTGTATGGGTGTGTGTTACATTACATTCACTAGTAGGAGTGAGAAAAACATCACGGGGTGGTGCGCATTGTATGGGTGTGTGTTACATTACATTCACTAGTAGGAGTGAGAAAAACATCACGGGGTGGTGCGCATTTTATGGGTGTGTGTTACATTACATTCACTAGTAGGAGTGAGAAAAACATCACGGGGTGGTGCGCATTGTATGGGTGTGTGTTACATTACATTTACTAGTAGGAGTGAGAAAAACATCATGGGGTGGTGCGCACTGTATGGGTGTGTGTTACATTACATTCACTAGTAGGAGTGAGAAAAACATCACGGGGTGGTGCGCACTGTATGGGTGTGTGTTACATTACATTCACTAGTAGGAGTGAGAAAAACATCACGGGGTGGTGCGCACTGTATGGGTGTGTGTTACATTACATTCACTAGTAGGAGTGAGAAAAACATCACGGGGTGGTGCGCACTGTATGGGTGTGTGTTACATTACATTCACTAGTAGGAGTGAGAAAAACATCACGGGGTGGTGCGCATTGTATGGGTGTGTGTTACATTACATTCACTAGTAGGAGTGAGAAAAACATCACGGGGTGGTGCGCATTGTATGGGTGTGTGTTACATTAGATTCACTAGTAGGAGTGAGAAAAACATCACGGGGTGGTGCACATTGTATGGGTGTGTGTTACCTTAGATTCACTAGTAGGAGTGAGAAAAACATCACGGGGTGGTGCGCATTGTATGGGTGTGTGTTACATTAGATTCACTAGTAGGAGTGAGAAAAACATCACGGGGTGGTGCGCATTGTATGGGTGTGTGTTACATTAGATTCACTAGTAGGAGTGAGAAAAACATCACGGGGTGGTGCGCATTGTATGGGTGTGTGTTACATTAGATTCACTAGTAGGAGTGAGAAAAACATCACGGGGTGGTGCGCATTGTATGGGTGTGTGTTACATTAGATTCACTAGTAGGAGTGAGAAAAACAGCACGGGGTGGTGCGCATTGTATGGGTGTGTGTTACATTACATTCACTAGTAGGAGTGAGAAAAACATCACGGGGTGGTGCGCATTGTATGGGTGTGTGTTACATTAGATTCACTAGTAGGAGTGAGGAAAACATCACGGGGTGGTGCGCATTGTATGGGTGTGTGTTACATTAGATTCACTAGTAGGAGTGAGAAAAACATCACGGGGTGGTGCGCATTGTATGGGTGTGTGTTACATTACATTCACTAGTAGGAGTGAGAAAAACATCACGGGGTGGTGCGCATTGTATGGGTGTGTGTTACATTACATTCACTAGTAGGAGTGAGAAAAACATCACGGGGTGGTGCGCATTGTATGGGTGTGTGTTACATTACATTCACTAGTAGGAGTGAGAAAAACATCACGGGGTGGTGCGCATTGTATGGGTGTGTGTTACATTACATTCACTAGTAGGAGTGAGAAAAACATCACGGGGTGGTGCGCATTGTATGGGTGTGTGTTACATTACATTCACTAGTAGGAGTGAGAAAAACATCACGGGGTGGTGCGCATTGTATGGGTGTGTGTTACATTACATTCACTAGTAGGAGTGAGAAAAACATCACGGGGTGGTGCGCATTGTATGGGTGTGTGTTACATTACATTCACTAGTAGGAGTGAGAAAAACATCACGGTGTGGTGCGCATTGTATGGGTGTGTGTTACATTACATTCACTAGTAGGAGTGAGAAAAACATCACGGGGTGGTGCGCATTGTATCGGTGTGTGTTACATTACATTCACTAGTAGGAGTGAGAAAAACATCACGGGGTGGTGCGCACTGTATGGATGTGTGTTACATTACATTCACTAGTAGGAGTGAGAAAAACATCAGGGGGTGGTGCGCACTGTATGGGTGTGTGTTACATTACATTCACTAGTAGGAGTGAGAAAAACATCACGGGGTGGTGCGCACTGTATGGGTGTGTGTTACATTACATTCACTAGTAGGAGTGAGAAAAACATCACGGGGTGGTGCGCACTGTATGGGTGTGTGTTACATTACATTCACTAGTAGGAGTGAGAAAAACATCACGGGGTGGTGCGCACTGTATGGGTGTGTGTTACATTACATTCACTAGTAGGAGTGAGAAAAACATCACGGGGTGGTGCGCACTGTATGGGTGTGTGTTACATTACATTCACTAGTAGGAGTGAGAAAAACATCACGGGGTGGTGCGCACTGTATGGGTGTGTGTTACATTACATTCACTAGTAGGAGTGAGAAAAACATCACGGGGTGGTGCGCACTGTATGGGTGTGTGTTACATTCACTAGTAGGAGTGAGAAAAACATCACGGGGTGGTGCGCATTGTATGGGTGTGTGTTACATTACATTCACTAGTAGGAGTGAGAAAAACATCACGGGGTGGTGCGCATTGTATGGGTGTGTGTTACATTACATTCACTAGTAGGAGTGAGAAAAACATCACGGGGTGTGCGCATTGTATGGGTGTGTGTTACATTACATTCACTAGTAGGAGTGAGAAAAACATCACGGGGTGGTGCGCATTGTATGGGTGTGTGTTACATTAGATTCACTAGTAGGAGTGAGAAAAACATCACGGGGTGGTGCGCATTGTATGGGTGTGTGTTACATTAGATTCACTAGTAGGAGTGAGGAAAACATCACGGGGTGGTGCGCATTGTATGGGTGTGTGTTACATTAGATTCACTAGTAGGAGTGAGAAAAACATCACGGGGTGGTGCGCATTGTATGGGTGTGTGTTACATTACATTCACTAGTAGGAGTGAGAAAAACATCACGGGGTGGTGCGCATTGTATGGGTGTGTGTTACATTACATTCACTAGTAGGAGTGAGAAAAACATCACGGGGTGGTGCGCATTGTATGGGTGTGTGTTACATTAGATTCACTAGTAGGAGTGAGAAAACATCACGGGGTGGTGCGCATTGTATGGGTGTGTGTTACATTAGATTCACTAGTAGGAGTTAGAAAAACATCACGGGGTGGTGCGCATTGTATGGGTGTGTGTTACATTAGATTCACTAGTAGGAGTGCGAAAAACATCACGGGCTGGTGCGCATTGTATGGGTGTGTGTTACATTAGATTCACTAGTAGGAGTGAGAAAAACATCACGGGCTGGTGCGCATTATATGGGTGTGTGTTACATTACATTCACTAGTAGGAGTGAGAAAAACATCACGGGGTGGTGCGCATTGTATGGGTGTGTGTTACATTTCATTCACTAGTAGGAGGGAGAAAAACATCACGGGGTGGTGCGCATTGTATGGGTGTGTGTTACATTACATTCACTAGTAGGAGTGAGAAAAACAGCACGGGGTGGTGCGCATTGTATGGGTGTGTGTTACATTACATTCACTAGTAGGAGTGAGAAAAACATCACGGGGTGGTGCGCATTGTATGGGTGTGTGTTACATTACATTCACTAGTAGGAGTGAGAAAAACATCGCGGGGTGGTGCGCATTGTATGGGTGTGTGTTGCATTACATTCACTAGTAGGAGTGAGAAAAACATCGCGGGGTGGTGCGCATTGTATGGGTGTGTGTTACATTACATTCACTAGTAGGAGTGAGAAAAACATCACGGGGTGGTGCGCATTGTATGGGTGTGTGTTACATTACATTCACTAGTAGGAGTGAGAAAAACATCACGGGGTGGTGCGCATTGTATGGGTGTGTGTTACATTAGATTCACTAGTAGGAGTGAGAAAAACATCACGGGGTGGTGCGCATTGTATGGGTGTGTGTTACCTTAGATTCACTAGTAGGAGTGAGAAAAACATCACGGGGTGGTGCGCATTGTATGGGTGTGTGTTACATTAGATTCACTAGTAGGAGTGAGAAAAACATCACGGGGTGGTGCGCATTGTATGGGTGTGTGTTACATTAGATTCACTAGTAGGAGTGAGAAAAACATCACGGGTGGTGCGCATTGTATGGGTGTGTGTTACATTAGATTCACTAGTAGGAGTGAGAAAAACATCACGGGGTGGTGCGCATTGTATGGGTGTGTGTTACATTAGATTCACTAGTAGGAGTGAGAAAAACATCACGGGGTGGTGCGCATTGTATGGGTGTGTGTTACATTAGATTCACTAGTAGGAGTGAGGAAAACATCACGGGGTGGTGCGCATTGTATGGGTGTGTGTTACATTAGATTCACTAGTAGGAGTGAGGAAAACATCACGGGGTGGTGCGCATTGTATGGGTGTGTGTTACATTAGATTCACTAGTAGGAGTGAGAAAAACATCACGGGGTGGTGCGCATTGTATGGGTGTGTGTTACATTACATTCACTAGTAGGAGTGAGAAAAACATCACGGGGTGGTGCGCATTGTATGGGTGTGTGTTACATTACATTCACTAGTAGGAGTGAGAAAAACATCACGGGGTGGTGCGCATTGTATGGGTGTGTGTTACATTACATTCACTAGTAGGAGTGAGAAAAACATCACGGGGTGGTGCGCATTGTATGGGTGTGTGTTACATTACATTCACTAGTAGGAGTGAGAAAAACATCACGGGGTGGTGCGCATTGTATGGGTGTGTGTTACATTACATTCACTAGTAGGAGTGAGAAAAACATCACGGGGTGGTGCGCATTGTATGGGTGTGTGTTACATTACATTCACTAGTAGGAGTGAGAAAACATCACGGGGTGGTGCGCATTGTATGGGTGTGTGTTACATTACATTCACTAGTAGGAGTGAGAAAAACATCACGGTGTGGTGCGCATTGTATGGGTGTGTGTTACATTACATTCACTAGTAGGAGTGAGAAAAACATCACGGGGTGGTGCGCATTGTATCGGGTGTGTGTTACATTACATTCACTAGTAGGAGTGAAGAAAAACATCACGGGGTGGTGCGCACTGTATGGATGTGTGTTACATTACATTCACTAGTAGGAGTGAGAAAAAACATCAGGGGGTGGTGCGCACTGTATGGGTGTGTGTTACATTACATTCACTAGTAGGAGGTGAGAAAAACATCACGGGGTGGTGCGCACTGTATGGGTGTGTGTTACATTACAT